>NC_037597.1:4511724-4811724 GCF_003073045.1 Pomacea canaliculata | reverse complement strand
CCAGTCGCTCTGGGACCGTTACACAGAGCGCGGCACGCCCTCCCCCACCTCTCCACTCACCCCCCCGGGACGCTGGAGGGTCGCAAGCGAAGAAGCTAAAGAGCGATCGTCAAAGGGAGGCAAGGTCTGTGGACGCGAGGACCAGCAAACAACTATCGTGATGTCACAGATGTGGTACGTGACTGTAATAGTGCTCACGTCACGACTTAGGTACAGCTGTTGTTACGTCATGCGTGGTATGCTCAGCTGCAGGAGTACTGACTCTATGACAAGGTCAGAGGTCGTGACCTCGTAGAGCAGACATTCTGACTGTCGATAAAATTCGCCTCGGTCCTTTTTTTTTTTCCCCTGGGTCTGGAACTGAAGATTTTGATATCTCACCTAGTTTTCACTCTTTAAATTTTTACTCGAACTCAAGCCTAGCACAATATTCTTAAAACAACCCTTGAATCATGAAGAGTCCCTATGGATGTCTAAAAATTGAAAAAAGTTTCTAAAACATTATAGTACAAGTATCTTTCCTCTGTATAAAGAACTCAAAAGCTGCCGGACTGTAGCAGTTCATTTAAAACATACAAAGTCTAATCCTTCGTGAATGTAAATTAAATTCTAGCCACCATTTTAGTCTCTATGGCAGTAAATATCAGAGTAACTGTTTCTGACCTTAGCCTATGTAGCTAAACCCTCGACGAAAACCCATTGTACTCGGAGGACATGTAACGGGAGGTTTCCATCTTACAGCGAACTTCACATGCGGACAACATAGAGCCCAGGTTGTTATGGCAGAGCTGACAACGAGAAGAGATTTGAGAGAGAGAGAGAAGGGTATTTTTTCATCGAGATGAAAAAAAAAAAACAGAGAAAGAGATTTCTGGAAACGAAGCCCATGTCCGCTAGGTTTAAAGGAAATAAAAAAAAACAACATCACGACACGGCTTGACACCTTCTGATTTAAACTAGAAAATAATAACCGCCAAAAGTAAAAGTTTATTGTCTCACGTTGCTATCAAGCATCGTATGGGTAGTAAACAACAACAACAACAACAACAACAACAACAACAACAACAACAACGCCCGGCAAGTGTGTGGATGCTACCCAGGACGTGGATGTATTCACCAGGAGCCTGCAGGCTCACGGAAGACTCGGGGACCCTAACTCCAGGCCCCGGGCGGGGATTTGTGTAAACGAAGGAAGGGTGGCCCCAACGTGTGATCAGGCGTGCGCTCACCTCTTCGATTGCCTCCCCTAGCCGTGTCTTCGGTCGATAGAGGGCGCCACTCGCTGCCAGGCGGCGCCTAACACGTGCGAGGGATGAACGAGGCTCGAATTACAACGTTGCACGTAGAATTCACGTGCGTCTGAGGACCGTTATGATGGCGGGAGCGGGGGAGAGAGAGAGAAAGCTACACACCTTGTTTGAAAGTGTTGGGGTGGAGTTTATGACAGGCACGCATCGCATGAGGAGTAAGATGGCGGGACTGGAGCCAGGAGTTACAGGCGAGTTGACACTGATGTTTACAGCTGCTGTCGTGTGGGGCAACATGCCTCTCCTGGAATAAAGTCGATCGAAGGAGATTTTTTTATTTTGTCTGTCCGTTTGTAATGTGAAAATAGTTTGAAAGCATCTTCTATTCAAGTTCAGCTCGTCCGTTGGATAGACTTTGGCGAATCTTGGGATACATTTTAACTTTAGCCAATGGCTTCCTGAAGAATTATTCATTTTAGCGGAAAACAAATTTTACTTTCCATTCAATTTCTGCTATTAATCGTTTCAGTATTTTTTTTAACCTGTTTGGATTATGAGTTAGCCTTTTGGATTTAGTTTTTTTCTTTGATAGTTTTTGTAACTAAAACGATTGACGCCAACAGAACGATGTCCTATGAGAGACAAACAGTTGCGACATAAAGGTCACCAGCATGTTGTCTTTTGTTGGTAAGCATCACAAGAAAGTTTTCGGAGTGGCACACATAAATCTGAATGCATCTCAAATTCCTCAAAGACGACGACGATGTCAAATGTCGGTTCTGACGAGCAGACGACTGGCGATGCTGATGTCGCCGATGCTGTCAATTCATCGTTGGCAAGAAAATAAACAAGAAAAATGAGGCATTGTTGGAAAAAAAAAACAAACAAACAAAAAACAAAAACAAAAACAAAAACAAAAAAAAATACAGACGAACGAGGCATAGCTGTCAAGAAATATTTACAAACAACAAGCTATGGTTGGCAAGGTCACAGGTCAGTTACCACTCATCACGACCGTGTTGCTTCCATTCAAATTCGTGTCGCATGAAAAAGAAAACTAAAATTAATGGACCTAAGGAAGAAAATTCTCCAACGATTGCTTTCTTCACTGGGTGTGTCGCATCGAGGCGGGAAAACACAAACAGAGCGAAAATACACAAAGGAAGGCTGGCTTGAAAGGTCGGCTATCTGTGAGCAAGGTTGAGGGAAAAGCTTCAAAAGGTGAACTTCCATTAATCATAGAAGTGTTTTGTGTGTCCTCGGCACACATGCAGCCTCTTCATTCTCCCAGTGACTTCAGACACAGGTGAAGGAGCACGGCAAGACTCGCAACATCGCATCACTTCCACAGCCCTCGCTTACTGAGCTCTTGAAACAATTACAGCGTCTTGCTGGATAGTAAACACGAGCTTTCACCGAAAAAAGAACATCAATAAAGCAAACTTCGTCACGATTTGATTAAAGAACGAGGCCTGAGGAGCAGCTCACCTCTGGGGACCGAGAAACGTGTCAACATCTCAAACAGACCGACTGTTGGCGTGGAGGATCGAACATCTTTGGCTGCAGCATCCCATGGTTGGTGATGATGATGATGAGGAGGAGGACGAGAGCAAAGAAAGGTGTCACTGTGTAACCTTTTAGTGACAAACGTCTGCCAGGCTTTCAGAGACGTTTTGATCACGTGAATAAAATCTGTACAAGGTGTTTCCCTTTCCAGTGCCCGCAAGGCTTTTTTTTTTTTTAGGTCGAGAAAAAGGACAATGTCGGGAATAATTCATGCGTTTGTCGAGATTATTTAGGGATTGAAAAATGTTCTCCTTGGAAATGTTATGGCAGTTGGAGAGTAGCGAAGTTGTTTTTTCGACTGGAGGTGGGTCTGGTCTCGATGGTTTGTACCGAAACTTCTTTTGTGTTGGATGCGTGCACCCCATATTGCACCCGTTCTTTTTTTTTTCATCTTGTCCCTTCCCGATGAGAACCAAGACATGTCATGTTTATTAAACTTTATTGAACGTTGACTGACTTTATTTTTATTCCTGTTCCTGAGTTTGTTTGTTTGTTCATTCTTCATTTGGAAGCAGCACCATGTTGCTGCCGACAGAACTCCACAAGTACAGACCCCGTCTATGTACCCGTTAATGGGAGGTCAGGTGGCCCTTGCATGCCAGGTACCTGACCTTGACCCCTCTTCCCTCCTGATTTTATGAGTCCACTTAAGGTAACACTGACATCGTTACCGCCCACCGTCAACCGTTACCTGCGCGCACCTTGGTGACCACCATGACTTCCACTTCCCCACCCCACCCCACCCTCGCAAACCCCCTTCTTCTGTGGAATTCTCCTCCCGAGGAGCTTCCAAGTTCTCGGAAGCGTGATTTAGCCCCGTGTGCAGCATCAAAGGGCCGCCACTCTCCTCCTGCCGGCCACTCGCGGTCTTTTGTCGCGGTGAGCGGGGGTCTGGGATCGATCCGTGTAATTGTATTTCTGTTTCCAGCGGCGGGCAAGGAAAGCGCCTTTTCTCAGTCCTCAGCCAACGACAGCTCTATAAGCAAGCCGGTAGTTATAGTTGTGTCGGTCGCCAGAACCACTCCACGGGTGTGACAGGGTGCCATTGGCAGATGGCTGTTTTTTACACCCTTATACACATATTTGCATATTATTATTTGTTTATTTTCTACACACGGCTGAAAACAATTCAAACGGCTCACCAAACCTGTAGTACAAGACATTAGACTTTTAAGTAAGCACATCTTTTGAAGAAGTTTTTTTTATTCTGTATTTTGAAGATAAGAAACGTATCTCTAGTTTGTTTTAAAAGCAGAACAAGAAAGAGAAATGAGATGGCAAGGGTCTGAGTTTGTTACCTGGTTGAGGGGATGAGATGCAAGCAGTCTAACGATCATGTTCGGGAACCTGGACCAGTCATTTCTTATCAACAAACTGAATAAGTTTTGTTAGCATGGCACTGATTTCTCCTGATAGAGAATAGAGTCTATGAACAGCCTTGCCTTGTTGCTCGAGTGTAGAGCTGACACATATTTCAAGACCATTTGAGTAAAGAAAGCACACAGACAATACTAAACCCAGCTTTCCCTAAGTCAAAATGTTCAAATAAAATCCCTTTGGCCCTTATGTACAAAGCGCACAGCCTGCGTCTTAAGTGATGGACATCGAAGCCGCGATCTTGTGATGGCAGGTGAGCAGATGACAGTCAAACATCCGCATCAAGAAGGTCGGCAGGTAAGCCACCCTTTCACCTCGTCAGTGCAAGTCGAAATGTTTATCTTGTTAGCTACTCGATCCTTTACGCGAAGGCTTTCTATTGAATCGAAAAGAAAGAAAGAAACAATTTATAATGGTTAGTTTATTCTGTTATCAAACATCACCCTTGTTTCTTACCAGAGGCAACGGTAAATGCTGAAAAGAATGAGACCAGAATGGTGACTAAAACAGGTAAATAGAATGAAGGTTTTTTTTTTCGCTCATTAGTGCAAAATTCGAAACTGAGTTACATTAGATACAATAGTCCAAACTACGAAATTATCCTCAAGTATTTGTTGCTTAATTAGCACTAGGAGGGAGTGGGCCAACTAACAGTATGCTTCATAAAACAATGATATGCTGTCATACAGGGCAAGTTACGGCGCCATTACGTTCATACTACGTTGCAGTAACGTAAACCTTTTAAGGAAGATGCAATAGCAGGACTTGGTATACCATAATCAAATATGTTTCTATTTCAGATAAATTTGATTTCCCCTTCCAGCGAACATTTATAAAACATCCTAATATACTGGACTATGTGCTTCCCGTTAATCAGGCATGTCGGGTAGAGACTTAGCTCCTCCCTTCCAGATTAATTATGTTTTAATTAAATATGGAGAAATATTTTTGGCCGAGATGAGCAAAGTTCTTGTTTAACCATCATATAAAAATTTTGTCACACGTCATCAAACTTCTTTTTTATTTGTCCGGTTAAAAATAAAATTTTATAAACATCAGTTGTCTAACCATTAACCCTTCTCCTCCGACACTGTCTGTGATTTTCTGTATTTCTCACCTGGAGACATGACAGACTCTAGCACAGTTTGAGTGAAATGACAGTTTTCTGATACCTGCCCACCAAGCCGAGAGCAATGACAGACCTGACCATCAAGAACAACAGAGGTCTGGGTCCGACAAACGTCCTGGCGGCTACGTCTTCTGGCCCACGTGGCCCCCACCACGGCTCAGGCGCATGCGCGGTCGTTCCTGTGGGCCGGCAGAAATTACCTGCCGCGCAGTCTTTAGATGTGACTGGAACCGTACCTGTGTGTTGCCTTGGGCGATGAAAGACGCTCGCCTTTGCGTGACGGAGTGGCGCACCTTGTCTTGAGTGCTGCCGCTGTGTGGCGCTGTCTACCGCTAAATCTCCGCAGACACGAAACAGCCATCTGGGGGCTGTCAACAGACACAAAGGGGAGGCCATGCACTGAGTTTGGATGGGGGGTGGGTGGCAGCATGAGAGGGAGGAGAGGGGATTGAAGATGCCGAGAGAAGTGACTAATGAGACGACGAGCTGCGCGATGTTTGTGACGAGGTGAAGAATGGTAGTAGAGAGAGAGCAAAAATCAACAACAACAAACAAACAAGTGAACAAATAATAAACAAACAACCACCTGCTGTTCGGAGACTTTCATGCTTTGTGATCGCGAGGTCGCGTGTCTGGTTACGTCTGGTCGCATGTTCTCATCATCAGCGAAGTGTGAATACTCCGCGACTAAAACGTCTGTCGGTTTGGTTGTTTATTTGTTTATTTGTTTCTCAACTTCTGTGACCAGCCTTGTCCTCAAATTTACCTTTTAAACACTTAGCCGGCTTAGCTACTATAATTAGCGCTGCATTGTTAAACGTCTAGCATTTTCTTTCTGTTAGAGTTAGATAACCACAACGAGGTCTAAGGCGGTGACGTCATGGATACGTTTACGTCGTCATGGCTACAACCAATGGCAGAGCTGGAAGAGAAAAGTTAATGAAACTGTGAAATCGCAGGTTTTGCTTCTTTCTGTTTATGTGGATGTTTGTTACCTGGCACCTCGAAGTTAATTTACTAATTTACTCAGATTTTGGGAGGTAAAACCTTTACTGAGCCTCATTTGAAAAACAGAAACAATCCGCGCCACCTAGTGAGTAGTTAATGCTACTCTCTGTGGTATCCTTCATCAGTTGTGATGATTCCCCGTGACTAGTTTTGATACGTCTGTGAAGTCTGTGTACATCCTGTTTTATAATGCTTCAGTGAGGCGGCGAGGAAGAGAAGAGGAAGAGAAAGAGGAAGAGACAGCAACTAGGGCTACATCATGGCAAAGCACTCACCTCTGTAAACGGGAGCCACAGGTAGAAAGGAACAACCTGTCTGAGATGAGATGTGAACCCAGGACAGCCAATCCTCACTGTATCAGTGACAACAAAAGAAAGACTACCGCTCCATTACAAGTTATCCGAGTTATCGATCTTTCTTTGTGGTCCCACTTTCCCCCAATTCTTCTCCCCTTTCCCCCGAGCCCCAACCTCCCCTCCCACTGCCCGCAAGCGTAGGTTTACACACACACAAGAGAAAAAGGGTTTATCTGAGTTTACGCATGATAAACACGCGTTTCCCCCCGTCAGTGCCAGCCGGTGGTTGTCGGGGCAGCGGTGGCATTACCCGCACGACGACCACACCACCGTCCCTCCCGCATGTCTGTCTTGGAGCTGTTTGCTTTGGTCTGTCAAGGCCGCTCACCTTCGTGTCAAGCGCCTGCAGCAGAAGTCTGCGAGGACAGCTAAGCCTGGGTTCGAGCTTTCATGCCATCAATCACACGACCACGACCATCGTGTGGGCAGGTCTGTGTAGACTGATGAACCCTAAACCGCAGAAGCCCACAGGACGGTGGGTGGATGAGTGGGTGAGAGTGTGGGGTGAAGTTAGTTGGGGGAGGAGGAGAGGATGGTGGTGGAGATTTGTGCGAGGGTGGATTATGGGTAGGGGAGGGAACCCTGGAGACTTAAGTACCCTTGACTGTGCGTGTTGTACGGCGAGACTTGCACGGAGCCAGACCTAGTACGGAGACGGCAGGGAAATGGCCGCTAGATCCACTACCCTCCCCTTTCCCCCAAATTATACCCGCAACTCTAAAACTCCACGTGCGGTTAAAAAGAAAATTGTTGGGGCGAGTGGCTTATCGGGCCATCTCCAACACGCGGCCTGCACCCCCTACCAGTCCTATCCTCCTCCCTCCTCCTCCTCGTGCGACACAAGTCTTGCGTCCCACGCTGCTGTCACTGTCCAACAAAGATACTTATCGCCATCTCTCGCGACTTTTCCTGCCAGGAGGTTTTTTTTTTTAATACTATTTTTTAAAAATTATTTCCAGATCTTGGACAGCCCGCCGAATCTTACCGCACGCACATGCACCACAAGGGCCGATTGTTGGTGGATTAGAAAGGTGTGCGCGTGCAGATCACAGAGATGACTTGCCGCTCCGTGATGGCCGCCTTCGGGAAGAGGGGGATGGGAAGAAAAAAAAAAAATGTTCTTGGATGGAAGGTGGGGGTAGGTAACCAAGACACTGAAGCAGAAGGACGCCATCCACATCTGGAAATGACGGGCGAGTATATTATTGTAAGACCGATGTCCAAGTTCCCTTGTGCCTGCGTCTTTGCCTCCTCTTGCCCTGACATGCCAGGCAGTTGCCAGTCATCTGGTGGACATCACCCAGTCGCAGCATTGCCTCACAAAGCCAGACTGTTGAGGTTCTCGTTGATGAAGTTTGAAGAGATAGAAAGAACTGAAGAAATATCTCCACGCAAAAGAAAAACGTAAATCGTGGAATGGTTCCCATCATGAAGCTGTTAGACCAGTTGGGGAAGTGCAGGGCGCTGATAAACATGATAGTAGAAGACACAGGAATGAAATCGGAAAACAATTAATTAATACTAATTCATGTAATTTAATTAATTTCCAAGATGAAAACATTTCTTGGATTCAAATAGACCATGCCAAGTTCCACGTTGAAGCACTACAAAGATTTTAAAATTGATAGCTTATCTATACCAAGACATCCACACAAATATTTGTTGTCCTCAGAAAAACAGATGGTGGCTTAGTTCTGTTAAAATAAAATGCAGAAGAATCAGGAGTCTCTAGTATTATTACCCCACATGAGTAGACAGGTGTCTGGAGAAAAACTGACAGCCAGCTATTTGGAAAATGACCTCTTCCCTCGAACATAGAACAGCTAAAAAAACTCTGGATTCCCAAAAATCTGTCGACAGCATCACCGACACACTAAAGACCAGGACGATGATACATCCTCTGAAATAAACTGTAATACACACATTACCTTTATGTTTGTCTGTAAAAAGTATGTTGTTACCGACTTCCCTCCTCTCTTGCTAGTTCTTACCGAAAACTGATCATTGTGTGCACTTGCCAAGAAGTTAAACTTAATTGAGCCTATCTCTAGTTTCACACAGATCATATAACTGGCAAAAAAATGTCTAACAAAAGAAACAAACAAAGAGTTAATCTCTTATTTCATGCAGACAATATAAATGGAGAAAAATGGAGTAACAGAGTAAGAACGAAAGAAAGACATTATCTCTGATTTCACGCAGACAATGTAACTAGGAAAAAAAATTAATGCGGAAAGAAAGAGGGAAAGAAAGAAAGAATTGCCCTCCCGCATTACATGTTAAGAAAATTGAGATGGAGTATAACAAGACCCGTAACTGCCCGCAGATCGATGGAAGATTATTATCTCCCTCTAAGAGAAAATCTTTCTTTTACAGAAGAGCTTTGACGTGTCGGAAATACGCTTGGAATACCAAGAGATCTGCTTCAATTGTGCCCACGATAGTTTCCAAGACATTGGAGCTCCGGCAAGGCGACACGAGACAGGGGGGGACTGCAACAAAGCTTTCTAAATTGACACCTTAAAGGGAAGAAAAATATGGTCGTCAATGGGGGGAGGACGGGAAGATGGAGACAGGGCTGTGTGCGGCCAACAAGCGTTTCTTACGGACCAGACCAGCCAGACAGCCAGCCATCCAGTGCGCCATGGCGGCTTCTGGCCGCGTGCTGAGAGCTGGCGAGAACAAAAGGTGTAAAGCGAGGAGAAATGTTGCCGGGCCTTATCTCAAGACGTCCTCGCGTGCACAAAAGACTCTGTCTGAACGAGTCTCGCTTGGCGACCGAAGGTAATGGCGAACGAATAAAAAAAAAAAATACAACAACTGGACAATGAAGTCGATGCTGTGTGCATGTTGGGAGTTCACCATGTGATGGGATTCACGTTGTGTGATGTGGGAAAGTCTCAGCAGTCCTCGAGGTTGTGGAATGACAGACAGATATATTGCTTTTGATGTTGTTATTCTGGAACGACGAAAGGAAAGGATGGATACTGGAATGAACCAGCACGATGACATACAGACGAGCAGACAAACAGTGTTACATAAAATATTTGTAAATATAACGAAAGGCAGGGTCATAGGCACACCTGTAAAAATGCTTCCGTCCATTCATCATTGTAGAGAAGAATATTTGTATCCCAAGACTGAACCCAGGACAGCCAACCCTCACTGTATTTGACAGGCGCTAATTGCGTCACCGCGCCACCCAAAGCATTACACGCTAGTGGAGGTTACTTGTTTATTCTCTGCGAGAAACAAAGAACGGTACACACTTCAACAATTTCAAGTGAATGTTACTCATGGCGATAACTGGGCTGCAATAAGTAGAGACAGAAAGTGTGACGATCCGAAAGAGACACATACCCGAGATCAATTCGCACATACGAACTCAGACACGATGGTTGACACTTTTACAAAACAGGGGTCGCAAAGAAACACGTTGATGACACAGTCGTCAAGGTGCCATCACAAGTCCTAGTGGCAAGAGTCCTCAGACCATGTACCCGACCTCCGACAGTGGGTAGAAGACGAGAAAGTTTTACTAAAAAACCGCTAAACGACGATTCTTTGGTGTGCTGGGCTCATGGGATTGTAAAAGCAAGGGAAGAGAGAAGACGACTGCATGAACTTTATTTATTTATTTTTTCCTGTCAAATATCCTGTACTTGTGTTTGTTTCTGTGAGAGTGGTTGTGGCGGCGGTCGTGGGCGGTGAGTCACATGTGACATGACGTTGGCGCAGGTCTGCTTCCCACAACCTCCGCAGCACCTTTAGTCGGGAGGGAGCGATGCTAACGGAGACTTTCTCACGGTGCAGAAGTGCAGCTTGCTCTGTGTTATGAAAGGCCCTCCTCTCGCCGGGCCTCGCATCCTAACCGCTCGACATCATGAACTTTGACCTGTTTCACAAGACGATGTCATCGTGCGAGGGTGCAGGTCGTGACCTGTCATGTCATGCACGTGCAAAACGCAATTACACGTGACTTTTTGTTTGCAGGAGGGTAAGTCACTGTTGTCCAGAGAAATTCCGTCTCGCCCCCCTACCATCATCACTACCACCACCACTTCCCTGTTTCTCGACAGATGATGTGGGGTGGAAATGAATATCTGAGATAACAAAAGTAGATGTCGCAGTTTTTATTTTGGTGAGTTTTTTTTTTTTTTTGGTTTGTTTGTTATTTATTTAGTTCTTCTTTTTGGTTGGTTGTTGTGTTTGTTTTTTTTGTGTTGTTTTTTTGTTTGTTTGTTTGTTTGCTTTTTGTTGCGCCCACAACTTTTCGAAAATAATTTGACGCCATGAGGTTATTCAATATTAACAACTACAGACTCAAAGACTGACCAACCGACAAACCTACAGTAACAAAGGTAGACAGACACGCAGACAAACACATTGTTTAACTATTGTAGAGTTTCCAGGAGCATGGCCCAGCCAGTCGACCTCTGACAACAAACCTGAATAATTATTCATTAATACAGGTAAAGACAAGGTGACTTCACCTTACAGGTGTCAAAACAACAAAATATTTCATCTGAACTAGTTTACCTTTAGTGTGTGAGCGTCGGCACCTGCCTCGTGGGTGAATTGTGAATAGAAAATAACAGTTAGGAGCTGTTTGTGTTAACAGGAGGTTGGACAGTCAGAAGCCAGGTGATGAGCGAATGACAGGATTAGGCAGAGTGTGTCATCACCACACACACAGAACACAGTTGGAGAAGGGGAAGAAATGAGACACGATGCACAAATCTTCTAGTTGTGGAGGGGAGGACAAGTTTCGATAACCCAGTAATTTCTTAAAAATAACCTCGTAAAATTACTGTTTTAAATATTTGTTTACGGAGTCTCCAAATTAACGAGAAAATCACGCATGCAAATAGGAATCAGATACACGAACTGCGTGAACAAGAATAATTTACTGGTCTGTGTGTGTGTTTGTGCAAGCATGTGTATGAGTGCGAATACCAAAGCAAGAATGGATTTAGCAATGTCACGGGTTCTATTCTTTTTTTCCTCCCTGGCACTACGAATCTTTTTTATTTCTTCCGAATTGTCCCTCCTTCATTCCGTCGCAAACTTTCTCCTCTGTTTGCTCAAAGAGGGGAGGCGGGTGGGCCGAGAAGAGAGCGACCCTGTAACCTGCCCTGCTGATGCGACTAATTAAGTATAAGGGGGCTATCAGCGGAGGTAATCAACCCCGATAAATCGCAGCCATTTCCTGCACAGACCCGCTTTCGGCCGCCGCGGCGGTCATCGGCGAGCAGTCAGTGGGCTGTGCAGCAGGCCGGCGCCATGTCTGGTCATGTGACTCGCTCCTCCTGTCTCCCGCTGCATTCGTGCCAGCTCCTCCACGGCCATTAAACCTTCCCTCGCACACAGTTCGGGTCCTAGGGACTGTTGCTCGGTTTACAGTTTTATGCTCTCTCTCTCCCTTTCTCTCTGAGAATGTGTGCGTGAGTGAGAGAGAGAGGAATTACCCATCATTCATCTCAAAACTTTCTGTTGACAACTCATCCACCCTCCCAACCCTCGCCCTCCATCTTTCCGCGCTTTTGTCATCGCGATCTAACCGAGTTATCCTACGTGGCTGCCACGCCATCGGACAGACACAGGGCATGGGGCTAGGATCCCTGCACTTCGAGGGGCAGGAGAGGATGAGGGGGAAATATTATAGTCCGCACGAAAAAAATATTACCTCAAGTCGATATTAGTCGGTCCCTTAAGCTTACTTCACACGGCCTGTAAATCATAAACCGTCAGCCGACATTTCCTTATTATCTTCCTCCATCGATGTCAGAAATGTTCACGAGAAATGGTGGATTATTATTTTTTGGGGGGTCAAACATCAAATCTTAGTCGTAGATGGGAACGTTTATACGGTTGTCAAAACCTAGTCGCACCGTGTGAGCCGCACTTTATCTCAAAAAGTAACGAATCTTTAACTCGTCCTTTCAAGAACGGTCGACAAGCGCTGCATGACAAAGGACCGCTGCCAGAGATCCTGCTGCGGTTCCTGCCACGTGTTAGCCTCGTCGTCGCAGCAGGATCCCGAAGACAGGATGGGATTAGACTGGGCGCCCACCATACGTCTTCCACTTGGGGCCGAATTAGCCGCGCGGCGACTAGCGAGGGCCGGGCGGCGACTAATTAGTTTCTGAGCTCCAGGTGATCTTGGGGGGGAGGGTGGATGGGAGCGGGCATCGGCTGGTCAGGTGTGCACCGTTTGACTCCCACACTGCTCCGTCAATGTCGCCGTCGTTGTTAATTAGTCGTCGCTGTGTGCAGCCCCCCGACCTACGCTGCAGTACACTGGTTCTTCATGGTCAGCGAGTTGTCTCCTCTTCTCGTTGTAAACGAGAGTTACGTCAGAACTGTTATTAATAATTCTCGCGTGACAGTGGCGGTTGGGTAGAGGGGGTGAGATAACCTCTGAAGGATAAAAGCCCTTTACTTCTGCACAACCACTGGAATTAGATTATCCAGTGTAATCTCTGTAATCAATAGATGTAATCTACAGATGCAAGCATGCTAATCAAACCATGTGTAATTTTTTTTTTTTTTTTTTTTTTTTTTTTTTTGAGACTCCCTGAGCATGTAGTAAAATATAGCGATTTCAATCTTCTACTCGTTGCCGTTGTGAGTACTGATTCGTGGCCTCGCTTGATGATGAAAAGTGAGTGGCGATGGGGATTGCGAGTTCGAATCTCGCCTCCCGCATACATCATTTTTTTTTTTTTTTTTTTTTTGCGTATTGCGTAAAATATCCATAATCCATTTTAAATACGCTTCACGCGAACTGATTGGAAAGAGTCGGAGAGAGAAATTGGTGGGAACGTAGAAAAGTGGGAAAATTAAGTTCGTCTTGTCGTCATGCGAGCTGCATGTGTTGGAATCACCAGCTACCCCACTACGAATTACCACTATCCCGTCATACAGCTCGTTTTCGCAACACTAACCATCTTTACAGGGATTACCCGTAATGCATAAAGTACATTACATTTACTTACTGATTTGAAGTGCCACTGGTTTCATATCCCGTGATCCTCCTCTCAAGGCTCCACACGTGTACAATTTCGCGTCATGTCTACCCTTTGAGCAAAGGATGGAAGGACACTCAGAAGGACCCGGGTGTATTTTTTCAGACATAGAAGGCAACATATGATTTGGTGTTGTTTTATTCGCCCACCTTTATTTTTATTTATCAGCACAAAAACATCTTCGCGAGAAGCGCGTGCCAGGTAAACGTGAGAAGCAACTATCACGTGGTTCGCGTGTGACGGCTGATATTTTGTGCGTCGTGAAGCTCAACGTCAGCCCTCCCCTCACCCACCCCACTCACCCCACCGCCCATCACACCCCTTTGGGAACGTGGGTAGCCTTGTGGTTAGAGCAGCAGCGTGAGAACCTGGAGGCGCGTAGACTACCCGGTTCGATACCCGTGTAAGGTAGCGTGCCTGACGCCAGTCGATCCGGCTGTAGAGTAAGTACTTGACTTCTTATAGGGTTAGGGAAGGCGAGGCATTGAAAAAAATCTGATGGACTGGCCCCCAAGATAAGGGGTATCATTAACACCTCCCTCCCTAACGACATTAAGATCAAGGGGCTGCCATTTTCTTTTCAAACCTTCTCCCCCAGCGTGCAATAGTTTTCCAGCAAGCAAATGTAGCCACCACCACCATCCCCTCCCCGCACCCCCTTTTTTATGGCAGGGAGTATCTTTAACATTCTAAGGGGCATTTATCACAGACTCAGCACCACAGTGAATTTTGTTTTTGTTTTTGGAGGAGGATAAGGGAGCAGACAGGAGGGCAGGAGGTGGTTTGCGAAATAAAATCTCTGCTTCAAGGCTGAAACTAAGTCGCCACCAGTTGTTTATTTATTTTCCCATCCAACGCGTGACGTCTGATGAATGGCGGATCGCCTTGTTCTGTCTTGCCCTCCCTCTCATCCCCTACCTACCCATCCACCCGGCCAAAGCCTCTTAAGTGCGGCGCTGAAGATCGGCAGTTAATTACAGGCCGGCACCGCCTTACCGCCGCTCGCAGACTTGTCTTCAGAAGACCTGGACACGAGGCCGCTCATCGAGCGACGGCTTGGTCAGGCTGCTGGAGATGGGCGAGACTGATGATAACGGACGGACTGGTGCGTCAGATGAAGATGGACAGGTACGTCACACCTAGAAGGTCGCGTGCTAACCTAGAGACCTTCTGTACGATCCACAGCTATGGCTACTGACGGGTAGGTAGAGCTGTATTAGCTCGGTAGAGCTCGTATTACTGGACTGCTGGCAGACGATTTTTTTCCAGCTAACTGCTAAAACGAGGCACTAGACTACAAAGCTTCCGGTTTATTCACATTTATTGTTTAGGCTCGCCGAGACTAACAGCAAATCACTTCGTCACAGACCACCTGTGTGACTCTGTCGCTTGTCATCACGTAAGCAGCCGGCCACCAGGTGCGATCACGTGGTCTCGAGAGGAAGGGCAAAAAAGACAAATGGTCGAGGGTGGTAGTGGTGGTGTGGTGGCTGAACACCTTTCTGTTTGCCCTCTTTTCTTTTGCAGGACTGAAAATGGACGTCTGGACTGAACAATGATGTCCCATCCCCCAACCCTCCCCTTGTTTGGAAACACACTCCTAGGTCGCTATCGGATCATCAGGAGACCAACCCGACTTCGGAAAGTGATTGCTTTTTGGACCAAAGGCTTACTGGACCGAAATATGGCCGCCTTTTGAACGGCGAGTGATGAGGTTACTGCAAGACTGACTCCGCTCAATGTTCGCTGACCTTTCCTCCCCTCGACCCCCCGTGGCGCTGTGGCAGGTAAGTGGCCAGCGCGTGTCACGTGCCTTCCGACCCTCAACCCAGCTGTCGCCCAACAGCTTGCGGTGCGCCTAATAAACACTGGTTTGTGTCTGATAAACGAGTATTCACAGCTGATAAACGTGGGTTTGTGTCTGATAAACACGTGTTTATAGATGGTGACGGTGAGTTGCCACCTGATAAACATCCGCACAACAAAGTTAACTGCGGGTTTGTGCCTGATAAACCTGTGTTGACGGATGCTAACCTCTGAGTTTGTGCCTTGTGATTTATGTCAACGCAGGTTTTCGACAAGTGTTCTTGCCTTGATCGTCTTGATCTTGATTCTCAGTCCTCTGGATAAATTCTGGGCTGCAGCTTAAGAACAAGAATATCAAAATAAGGGCTTCAATGATATGAACACCATGACAGGGTGCCAAACTCTGAATATTGGATAGAAGACTAGCTGGGGTCAAGAATACCACATGAGCCAGTGGAGTAGGGGAGTACTAGCTAGATAAGTAGAGTGTGAGAACACCAGATGTGTGAAATTTGTATCAGCTAGACGAGCGACCGGGGGTTTAGAATTCTAGATGAGTGTCTAGGGTCTGAGGATACAGAAGAACAGATCATAAAGAGTCGAGACGAGCGATCCGGGAAGGAAGATAGATGGACAAGGGTTAGACTCTAGAATCTTACAACTCAGAATAAGGGTTCAAGTCTTGAATACATAACAGCCAGGACCGGAGGTTAATATTGTTGATGCGGGTGGCAGTTTGACGTGGATAAACCCGTCAGTCATCACCTGGATGAGGGAGGAGAGGGGGAAAGTGGAGGTGGACCAACAAGCCAGAATCTTGGAGACATGTTTGTCACCTCCACCCAGACAACCTACACCTAACAACCCCTTGTTCGGTGGTTGGATGAACGTGCTACCCACACTTACAGTTCGGTGGATGAAGGGGTGGAGGTGAACTATCATCAAGCACGCTTTCTAAACCTACTTGCAATAGCTATGTGAAAAGCTCTCCTCCCATTGACACTAGGGGGGAAGTGCCACGTTTACTGTTTTCTGTTCCAAAGAATGCGCCGGCCAGTCTTCTCTCTCTTTCTCTCGCGTGTGTATAGTCGTAGATATGTGTGTAGTTATGTGTATGTCTAGCTGTATGTGCATGTGTGTAGTCGTGTGTGTGTGTGCGCGCGTGCGTGTGCGTGTCTATGTTCAAGGGAGCCACAAAGGAGATAGCGACTGGTAGCAGCCGGCGCAGAAAATTGAACGAGACAGTCTAGCAGCTAATCCCACATCGCCAACATTCATCGAGACTTCTGTCAGAGGGCTTTCGCCCCTCCCTCTCCCTCCACACCCTTCCATAAAACCCTGCACGTACAAGCCATCCGTTATTTTTCTCCTACCATTGTTCTCCACAGGGGAAATCTATGGCTCCCCAAACGTGATAAAACATCCTTTTCCGGCCAATGCTATAAATAAGCCGATTTTTGTGTGTGTGTGTGTGTGTGTCTAAGCTCTTGGACGAGTTTGTCATACGTCTTGCCTAAGAATATGAGCATACAACATAAATTGGGGAATAAAATTGTGTTAACAAGCCCAGGTGTTGGTGTAGCAGAAAGTCTTGCTGGACGTGGACCTGATGGACGTATGGACCATTTGGTTGTGGACCGCGTGGGGCGCCGTAGGCCCGTCGTGTGGCTGGCAGGAGAGCGCGTGCGTGTTGCACGAGCATGCGGCCGCGACCTCCATGATTGACTGCGATGGCGATGAGGCGGCGCACGGATGAGCTGGCTCGAGCGGAGCGGCTTGTCCACAGACGGTCTTAAGGACCCGCCCTCCTGAGCCCACAACTTCTCCCCGTGTGCCTCGTCTTGATGGCAACGAGCAGCCGGCAGACGACAACAACACAGGAGACATTGGACTGGCTTTGTTATTGGACTAAATCACACGACAGATACATACATGTTGTCATGTGACCTAACCTTACAGAATGTAAATAACACGTGGTGAGGTACAATGTATCGCATATTAGTTCAACCCTCAGGTAGGGAAGAGGCTTTACTGTAGAGATGTTCAGGTTTTTAGTTATTAAGGAGTGATGTCGAGTATAAAATGTTTATATCGAAAAAGACTTGTTTTATTTAGTGTAGGTTGTTGCCCATGACTGAATCAACATGTACGACAACTGACAAGAAAGTAAACACGTAAATACATCCACAATAGTGTGGTTTAACGATCATGCCGGCTTCTTGATTTATAGAAGCACCGGTCGATGTGAACTGGTTTCTGAGTGTATGCCATAATAAGTAAGAGCATTGCTCGAGCGCGTGCGCACACATAAACCACACACCCACGCGCGCGTTTGCATGCACACCAACACACAAATACATGGTTAATAGCAAGAAAAAGAGGGAGATGGGTGGGAGTTGAAAGAGGAGTGTGAGTAACGATGCTGGTGTTGACGATGAAGTTGAAGATGAAGTCAATAAAAACAAGAATGAGGATGAGCAGGGACGAGGAAAATTGGGATGAACAAACCGTCGACGAAGACAAAGAAAACGAGGGCAAAGACGGTAAAAAAAATAATGAGGACGACGATGAAGGTTCAGTCTTCAGTGCTCTTCTATTAGTACCGTTCTATAACTAAAGTGCTATGGAATTGAAATCCTCTATCAACCTGTTAACATGTACAGATCCATTTTGATGATTGTGACAGATACGACACTGATCGAGAAACGGGAAAACACAAATTGTGATACAATGTTCCATCTAAAAATAATCTGTAATATAGAATAAAAGTCTGTAACATGTCGAAGTGAAGAAAGCATCTGATACACCCCAGATGAGAAGTGGAATGACACAAATTATAACATGGCGTCTACAAACAAATATATCAGAGTAAAGAACAGAAGAAATCAAGAGGTCGTCAAATAAGTAATCAAAGCAGTAATATAAGCCATCATGAAGATCACTACAAACCTTGCTTTATAAGATTAATAAACAAACACACTGGTCATGTTTGCCACATACAACCTCTGCAAGTCGTCTACACGGGCAACAGGGAAGCAGACACATCGCAAGTATGAGATGGAACAGAGGAGAAAAAAAAACAATCTCAAACAAAACATAAAAACCGCCCATCAAGGAAAAGGAATAGGCCATGAGAGGGAAGGGACCTGCGCCTAGTTCTCATCCGACCGGAAGTCGTCTCTGTAGCGGAATGCGAAGAAAGGACAAAATGGAGACAAGATTATACGCAGCGCCCCCTGGAGTGCTCGGGAAAACACGAAGGAGGGGCCGCGCGTGACCGCGCCTGAGGAGTACCCCTAATTGCTGAATTAATGACTGGCCCTTGGGAAGCTCTCGAGTGCTGGAGGAGAGAACCGACGGCGGTCGTCTGTGTGCACATTGCCCCGGCCTGGTCGGGAACAAATTGTCCTCAGTCTTTTGACGAGAGGCCGTGTCAGGCGGCTTATTGAGTAAGAGGAACTTCGGACTCCACGCCATCAATGATGAAAACATTCCTTCCGAGGATTCGCTCCCAAGACCGTCCAGCACCGAGGGCCGTGCCGCCGGAAGTGTTGGCTTGCGCAGCGCGTGTCAAGATCCGGTGTTGATGTCAAACAGCCTATAAAGCTGCAAGTCTGGGGGCCGGTCTGGAAGATTCCGAGAGTTCTGGTGCTTTCCTGCAAGTTTCCTCTTGTTTGTCCGTGCAAGTGTCAAGTTGGTAAGTTGCTTCTCGGCTGACCCCAGACGAGTCTAAAGGTCACAGCCACTCGCAGATGAACAGAACAGATTAGTAATTACATTGTTCGTGAAGGTGTCGTTAAATTTAAAAAAAAAAACACCAATTAATCGAAATTCCTGGTGTCACAGAGACTGGCATCCAAAGCGAAAGACACTTGTCTCTTTGAAACGGATATTAAGTTGCAATGTTAGGTCACAGGCAGACACACTATCAGGTCTCAAAACAAGTTCCACGCTAACATACACATGAACACCACCAACATGCACGAAAACACACAAACACAGGAGGGGGTGGATTGGAAAACTCATGGACAGTTAGAACGCAGAACCAGTGTAAACAGTGTATAGACAGAAGATTCTGGCGATGCAGAGATAATGTAACATAATTATGGAGTCCATTTATGCCCGCACATTGTTGTCACTGAACGTCGACCACCTCACACAGAAATCGATGACATCTTTCCTCAGATCGGGCGAATATGTACAGACTCATAAACATCCTATGTCACGTGGTTATTTCTGGCTATCCCCATCAGCATCCTATACTACTACATGGTTATTCCTGATTATCCCTACAAGCGTACTGTACTACATGGTTATTTCGGATCACACCCACAAACATACTGTAACTTAGTCCTAACTATTCCAATAAACATACTATACAACATGGTTAATCGTGATCACCTTGTTGAACACCCGGTACATCCTACTCTTATCTTTATAATTATTCCTGGTCGTCTCCCTTAACATCCTTTATTCTTGGTTATCCCCATAAACATCATATTATTCCCAGTTGAATCATTTCAATAAACATCGTTACTACATTGTTATTACTGTTCATCCCCTTCCTGAACTACAGTTCTTCCTGGTCCTCATGATAACCACCCTACACATGCACTACATTGATGTTCTTGATCCTCCCAGTAAACACTCTCTGCTCCACAGTCACTCACTTAGCTCCTCGCCCCCAGCTGCATTTTGCTGGGAGAAAATCTGTTTGGACAAGAGCATCTCGTGTTTAATGTGTAGCAATGTTTTCCGTTTGAAAGAGGCCACCGAGTGGAGCTCTTGAAGTTGTACTTTTCATGAATGGTCTGGAGATGCTGAGTGGCGCACCCTCCCCTTGGAGGACGAGCGATAATCAGATTGTTAATGGCTGCGACTTCAAGCCACTCGGCGCCCGCTCCGTCAGGAAGCGGGTTAACGACTGTCAGACTATTCGATGAGTGTTAAGAACAGTGCTTATGTTGACCCTGACCACGCGGCTCTCACCTTCTTCATTTCTTTGTTCGCGCTTTCCTTTCATCCTTCTTTGTGTTTGCTCCTGCTTTGTACTATTTTCCATCCTGCGTTGTACAAACTTCATAGTCTGTACACTTCCAGACTTTGTCCTCTTCTGAACATGTTTTCAATCTTTTATTGTCTTTTTCTGTCCAAGAACAAATCACAACTTTTATTGTTGTTGTGATGTGCTGCGTGCGTGGAGGACTGTGTGTGAGTGTATGTGCGTTTGTATGTGAGAGATGATAAGATGTGTGTGTGTAAGCGTGCGCGAGCGCGTGTGTGAGTGAGAGAGACTTTAGATGTGAGAACATTTAAGAAATAAATTACTAAATCACTCGCACACCTGATTTGTAACAAATAAAAGTTTAATTCGTGTCTGTCGTATCAAGCTGACAGCAAGATTCAACCACCTGATGTATTCCACAAGATTTGATATCTAACACCGAGCCACAAGATAGCATTCCAAACGGTCTTGAGACAAAGACATCGTGAGGTCACTCTAGACTGTTGTCACCTGTCTGCCAACCCTGTTGGTTAGTCACTGTACCCTACTCACAGTTCAGAGGTCGTATTCCCCAAGCCAGTGTAAGTCAGTGGCGAGAGGAAATCAAGAAAACATTTCGTCTTGGTAGTTACAATACACTATCCAGACCCCTCGGTAGTTTACCCCAGGGAATCTTGATAACTTGATAACAGCTTCATGACTGTGGTCCCAGGGCACAGCAATATCCGCCTAGTCTGGACACCATCTACGAACAAGATTTCCCTCATAAAACGACTTATTCTGACTTCATGAATAAGGACCCAGAGCAAAGTAGTTCGACCAAGAGCACGCGCCATCTATTTTCTGAGAAGATGACTGCAGGTGATTAGTGTATCTTAGTGCTCGGGCCATTGCCTCGAGAGGTGTGTCGTCACAACAAAAGGAATTTCCAAAACAGATTGCTGAGCTAGAAGATACAGGTCCACTGCACCTTTGCCACAAACTTTATCTGCAGTTCAATGAGTTTTGATTCCGTGCCAGAGAGAAAGAGTGCAGAGATAGTTGCGATCACATGCCTGTGTATCGTTGCAACAGACTTGACTGTGACCTGCCAACGGCCGTGCAGGCTCTTGCAATTATTTGATTGGCTCTAAACTTGTTCTCTTCCCCCAGTCACTTTTTTATTCTTTCTTTTATGTATTACGTTTATTCAGTAGCTGGTTGTCTGGTAAGAAGCAGACATAGAAAGTAATCCCGAAAGAAAACAGCTATTGAAGTATCCCTTACAAACATCCCACGCAAAAAATATTCCCCAGTCCGGATCGAAGGTCTTTCTGATAATACTTTCTTGAAGGAAAGCTTCTTGACCTTTGTCTGTAAAAGTCCGTGGTGACAAGAAATGTAACGAAAGTGTCTGACAGGTGTAACGCAAGGACGCGAATACTGCAGTGCACGAGCCTCACCTGGTTATCTGGACACCGAGAGATGCCGAGACCTCTCGAGATCATGTCTCACTCTTGGCTGTCATCAGCACAGAGACCGAGCCAATAAATGTCAGCATAGAACAATCGTTGCCAAATAAACTGTCATAAGGCCTGTGAACCGCGACTTTTAATCCCCCTGAACCACGAACTTGTATTACTGGACAGCTGGCAGACGATTTTTTTCCAGTTAACTACTGAAACGAGGCAGGTGTGTACAAAGCTTCCGGTTTAGTTACATTCATTGTTTAGGCTCGCCGAGACTAACAGCGGAAAACTTCACAAGAGACTAAGCGTTGGTCTCGGCAGACAGCAATCTACCTATACACGTCCGTACCTGAACCGACATCCTTCGATGCACACACAGACAAATATAGAAAGGCAGACTGAGTGAATGACCCAAAAGTATTTCGCTCGTTTGAACAATAAATGCAACTGCAACGACAAAGCAGTTGCTCTTATGTTTACCTTCCCAGTCCCTCTACTAGCGTGCGTTTCTTTTGATCAAATTTAAAAATTGACTGACCCTCCTTCAGTCCTTCTCTTCCCCTCCCTTCCCCAGTCATCAGTCTATCGTTGGTTACCTTTGGTAAGGAAAGAGGGAAGATTAATCCGCCACATCCACTATAGCAAGGAGGCCCAAGGGCGGTCTGACGAGCAAAGCAGGACAACAACGCTATCATCGAATGTCGGTCGATACACGACATCACAGCATCTCCTATGTCAGGGGTTCATCATCCTGCAAGATAGAAAGCTCGACCTCGCGTTACCTTTTTTTTCAATCTTAAATGTTCGAGATTTTTTTTTTTTTTGGTTAATGATAAAACTGTGGAAGTCAAGGGAGAAAAAAGAGAGAAAAAAACGTTATAACACAGAATGTCAACGTGAAGAATATTCTCTGTTGTTACACATCATGGCTGTGATTCAAGCAGAACAAACCTTTACCCAAGTATTTCGTCACAAGAAACTACAGAGGCGAGTGAACTTTCGGTAAAATTGTTGTATTTCAGACGGCGCCATGTTTCCATACCTCAGTATTAAAGATCTTTCTCTAATTTTTACAGTCACACATTTGCTTGAGCTCCATGCTCAGTCTTATACTCGATCATCTACCGTGTAACGCCCATCTCCTTCTCTCGTCAAGCTACTCCCATTTGCTTTTTCCTTTATTTTCACTTTTTTTGTTTTTCATTCACTTGTTCTTTGATTCTTTCGATTGGCCGCTTGATCCCTTCTTTTCTTTCAAAGTATTGTAGTCGTTTTAAAGACAGTCCAAGATGTCCTGAACATGCTTGACGGACAACAGAGTGTTACATGTCCGATACCTGATCCGTCAAACACAAAACAGTTCAAAGATCCTTCCTTTTCAAGTTCCCTCCTCGTTCATGCGTCAACTCAACAGTCAATTGCCTGCAGAGAACTGACCTCTGGAGGTCATCATCTGTAGTAAACACAAGCAGGCCGTAGAGGTCACTTCACTTTGACAAGGAAGTTGTAGAACGAGGAAGAGATGCCTGACTAAAATAAGCCAGCCAATCACAGAACGGATCTGTAGAAAAAAACTCGTGGTAAATTAACCCCCGGCGTAACCCTCGGTTTGTTCACGGTCTTGTAAGTTAATGGTGAGTCAACAGTTGCGGACATGCAGCCTTAGTAGTAATTCCAGCCGAACAGACCTACTCGACCTTTCATTCATAGATGTTCTCACTGCCTATACAGGAAGGAAGAAATCAAAAAAGCCGTAATTCATTTTATCAACAAGAGGGGACAATACGATGCCTTTTTGCACGTATGTCTGTATTGACCGACAATGAGTCAGATGGAAAAAAAAAAGGAACATCGCCAACACGGAGGAAATGTTTTTAAAAAGCCCTTGAGATAAGTATCTTGAAAAACAAAACCAAAGCATTGAGTGTGAGTGAAAAAAAAAAAAAGGAACGTGAGTTTGAAGTCGCGTGCATGCTTGACTCCATTAACTTTTTCACGGCGCCAGGAATGTAGCAATTTACAGTGATGTGGTGACAAAGAGATGAAAATGAAAGGACATCGCTGTATCATCAGATGTGATATCGGATAATCTCTCTGTGCTGGCGTCGAGCTGTTCAAGAGTATGCCATTGTGGATTCCAAGCAGACCTACTTAGATGTTAGATATGTTGAGTTGGTTTGTTCGTCTCAGGCTCTCTGGTGTCTCTTGGTCTGGTTTTCATTATATACTGGGAAAATAATACGATTTATGCACCCTCTTCTCTGTCATGTTTTCTTTCTCTCTCTCTCTCTCTCGCACACAAAAATGTGCACGCAGTGTCCGAGTCCTCTGATTAAATGATACTTAAATACTCAAATTGTGAAGCACTTGTCCTTCATCAGAAGAGAAGTGTCACAACCTTAATCGTTCGGTCGCTCTCAAGATAAGTGTACACTTTTTGACCTAAACCACAACTTCTCCCTATGTCATGGCAGATACTTCGCGTCTCCGTCAATCCCTTGCTCACTCGCGCGTCTCCCTCATCCACTGACGTACGCAGACATACGCACGCAGCGACACAGACACACCACCCCCCTCCACCACACACCGAAAAAAAAACCCACACACACACGCTAATATACAATACACACTCAAGCTTACAGTGTGTGCTTGGATCCTGCAGCGAAAGTCAATACTGAGTCTTATGGAATCGTTTGTTACAATGCTAAAAGTGGGGCCGATTAAAAAAGTAACAAGATCGTTAGCTTTCTAACTCCGTTAAGTCTTCTGCTAAGGAGCCGAAAGCAACTGAAAGTCCACAAGACGTCTAGGTCGAGGCGCTAAAATGGTCGCTAGACTCTAATTGTGTATACTGATTTTTTTTTCCTCAATGAATGAATATAGTTGACATTCATTCAATCGTCCTTTGACTGGTACCACCTATATTGGTCCGTCGGAACTGGTCGTCGAGGGCAGCTCGTAAAGACCCGGCAGCTGACAAGGCAAGCCACTTAGGTCTGTCTTGAGGATGATGAGAAGGTCCTGCACGGGATGAATAGTTTACTCCTTCACGTTTGTAAACCAGTTCCTCCTCTGATCACATCGTGGTCGACATCTTTCCAAAGTACTTTGAAGGACAGTTCTCGATAGAATGTCGTGCAGTGTTGCTGATTCCTCCGTCTCCGCTCCTAAACACCTCAGAGAAGGGAGCAACTTCGAAAGTGTTATATCAATGACTTTGACACACCACAATGAGCGAAAATGAACCATGAAAAATTCGTATGGCGCTGAATTGAGCAACCTTTAAAAAAAAATTGCCATGTAGCGCCTACAGATAATGGTAGCAGGTAAGATACCTAAGGCCCAAAACAACTGGGACAGCACCAGAGATTGCCGTAAAATACATGTTAAGAAGATTAGCTTCGATTATCTTGTGTCAAGACTCCATAGTGTAGTGGTTACCGGACACAGCATTTGTTTCAGAAGTATTGTGTTCAAAACTTTATTCACTCCTTTGTAATTTTTTATGTTTGAAACGCTATTGTGTACAGCGAGATTCTACGTCTTTGCAGTTTTTCTGAAGTAATTACTGAAAGCAAGGCTCCATTCACTTTGTTGCCCAGCGCTTAGATGATTTGAACGAGTGGCTCTTTGATGTCGAAGTTCTGCATCACGTGCCACGTAGTTTAAACATTCGACAGGCAACATAACATGCGAAACTATCATTTCTTGTGCGCACACTTTAAAGACACAGTTAAGTCACTTGATCATGTGTCAAATAAAACATATGAAGTAGACGCACAAGAAAGAACTCACAAATCGGGGCGTCGTAACTTCTTTTTCTCCTGTCACGTTGCCATGGGTTCTGCGGTCCAAGGGAGAAACTCGTAAGATTTGAGGTGAAATCATAAAATCACGAACCATTGGAGGAATCTGTCCAATCACATCATCGCTAACAAAACAAAACAATAAGGGAGAGAACTTCAAAGACCAGGTTGATGGTTCTTGTGTACGACGGTCGTGTTCGGGGTATTTTTCCTCTAATATTTTTTCTTTTTGTAAGTGCTACCACAGAAAAAAACCACTTAGTATTTTTCTCTCGCGTTCGCCCTCCTTCTCACTTACTCACGTCTTCCATATGATGGTGAAGATCATATTTTTGTGCCATCAACGAACTCTTAGTACCAAGCTTGTATTTGATTTTGTCGATGGCAATAGACAACAGCGCAACTAAATTATTGTATCTGATATTGATCTAATTTTTATAACACTGTTGTGGAGATAATTGCTTTTTGTAAACCACTTATCGCAGTTTTTTTTTTTTTAATGTCATAAGTACTCGGTGCCGATCTACTCAACTTCTAAGTCGATTTCTACGAATTCTAGTCAATCGGGTTTACAAAAATTACCTGTGTACTATTATATACCGGACGGCCAAACGGACTTAGTTTGTTAAATTCGAGGTCTACCAAAAAAGGTCGGTTGAGGAGTAGTAGACTCATTTTCACTCATCTAATGCAGGTGACAACTTTCATGATAGCAGTAGATTTCACATATAAAATTGTTTACATATGTTTTTATGAACTGAAAAATAAATACAAATGTCTGAACAATCCAGTACTAGAATGTAAGTACACAAATATTTTTCGCCAACATTTGAGAGACTTTTACATGCACCAGGCATCGTTCTAGGCCATGGCAGTGTGATGTCATGCAACTTGATCTGATAAAATAACAAATACATAGGATTATCTAAATGTGAAGCATTAAGATGTGAATGTGAAAATAAGTGATTCAATCTACCTCTAACAAAGTTCTCATATTGTTGTGTGTATCATTATTATTGTTTATTTGAAATAGGTTGGAGTGAGCCTGTATTTCATGCCAGTGTTGTTCAGCTTCTTTAGGCGAGCATTCACAACAATGGCTGAGCCCTACATTACAGGCAGTGCCTCAATGGCATTCGTTACGGTGCCGAACATGGAGGTGGCAAAGAAAATTGCACAGTAAGCATATGTCATAAAATAACACATTCTTAATAATGATATTATTTTCTACTATGGGAATAGTCCTCACCATTTCACAACTACATTTCTCTTTGGCATTGAAATATAATGTGCAAGTGCTCTCTTCCCGTTTTGAAATTTATAAAGTATACCTTATCACTACTGTTAGCCTTATGCACAATATATTATTACTGTATTGTAAAGTCCTGTTTCCACTATTTATTTTTTTCTTTGAAATTCTACAAAGCAGCGCTGAGCACAAGGGGTACACTGTGTCAAGGACATGGCATGTCAAGGGAACACATGTAATCATTTATGTAATGTCATTTAAAGTTCAATTTTTTGTTTTGTTTTTTTGCAGTGGTCTGGTCAGTCAGAAACTTGTTGCTTGTGTCAACATCATTCCAGGAATCACATCAGTGTATGTTCCTATACACCTCAACCCTTGTTTAATCAATTTTTTTTTTAAATCTGAAGTTTAGAAATTTAAGCATTGAGTATTTTTCACTCCAGCAAGCTAGTTATGAGTTAAATGTATGATTCTGTTGCATACAGAAAGTAAGTAATAATTATAAATGCAAAATTTGTAAAGCGCATACTTGCACTTCTAAGGAGTATGCTCTTAGCACTTAAGAATAAGAACAAAACATGGACAGCATACGAGGGAGAGGAAAAAATAACATATGAGCTATAAAAGAATAAACAACTGTACTTAACAAAGAATAAAATCAAACACAAAAAACACAAAGAGGAACCAGATAACAAGAACAAGAGCTGAGAGTAACATGATATTGCAAAAGGAAGGGTGTGAAAAAGGAACAGCATTACAGGAAAAATGATACTATTATTCATAACTGTGTTGTCTGCTAGAATGAGCACACTTAGTTTTCTGCAAACCCCTTCTGTATTTGATTAAAGATATGTAAAAGAATATTTTGTTTAAATCCATGTTCCATAGCCAGATCAAATCTAAAAAATGGTTGAACACACTTTGAATCCCAACAGTGATTTTAAGTCATTATATAACTTGTAGATGTTAATGGAAATAAGAAGAAACTACAATCCTGAGAAAGACATTTTGCATGTGTTAAATATTTAACCCACAAAATGTGCTGTTGTCTATGGTTTATGGCTTCAAAAGATTTCTCAAGCAGTGAAATAATATTTTGCAGGTATGAATGGGAAGGAAAGATTGAAGAAGATTCAGAGCTTCTACTGGTACAGTGTTGATTGTCATTCTGTAATTTCTGCATTCACTTTATTGTTCAGTCAATAAAAACATCAACAGTTCATGGTGTTCAAAATCAGCTACACATCATATATTCCTGATATATGTTAAGAAAATTCTGTCCTAAGTGTTACACATACTGTTGTGGTCCTTTTTTAAAGGAGGAAGATAACTAAAGGATCAGTAAAATTGCACAGTGGAAATATTTGGTGACTGTTAAAAGAAAAATAACAGATGAATTAAATTAAACATGGTTATGTTAAAATCTTATATCAAAAATACCTTAAACCTGTTTAGAATTTATTTTTCCTATACATAAAAAAAACATTGTGCTAAATTTGTACATATCAATAAATTTATGAATATTTTTCTTTTCAACAGATGCTAAAGACAATGACATCTAAAGTAGACGCCGTGTCTGACTTTGTGAGGTTAGTTGGCATATACATCAGGCAATTTTAACTGTTACCTGCATGTCTGTTTTTGAACATTTAGGTAATTTTCTTTTTGGTAGATACAGTGCTACGAAATTGAAACATCCAACACTGATGAAATGTTTATTTCATCACACATACTAAACAGAAGCTATGTTATTTTATTCTACACTCCATATTGTCCTCCCCTACAACTCTGGTACCTGTTTTTATTTGATTTTATGGGCTCATTTGTTAAATGGTTGTTGTTACATGATTTACATATATGTATTGGAGTAAAAATACTTTAGGCATTTATTTAGTCTTCTAACTGGAGAAACAGTCAATTATCAACATACCCACATAGTTTCAGTGATAAAAAATATGAAATTTGTTAATGTCATGATGTGGTTTTTTTTTTTTCAGAAAAAATCATCCATACTCTGTTGCAGAAGTTATTTCTGCCAAGGTTAGTACTAAAAGAACTTTGTTATTGTTGTCAGTAAGCATTTCATATGATAATAATAAATTGTGAGATGCCTATATAGAAAAACCACCACCAGTTGGTGCAACTTACCTTGTAGTGGTGTGATGGTGGTGTGGTGGTGTGTGCGGCTTGCGCGCCTTGTCGATCCACAGAGCTATGTCGGTGGAAGCCTTGTGCTCCTGGCAGGTCTTACCAAGCCGAACAGGTCTGTCAGGGAGAGGCCACACTAAAATGTTGCACCCTAGCCCTCCAGGTTGGGGGTTTTGCTTTGGGCTAACAACCCACTCATATAAAAACAAAAGCTGTTACAGAAACTGCAACAATACTACAACAAGACTAAATCACAAGTATAGTAGTGACCACCTTCACTCTCATGGCATCAGATGTGCATTGCATGCTCACATTAATGATTATAAACTCTGAAGTGAAACCTAATTGTCAGTAAAACAATGTATCATATTAGTAACAATCTAGTGTGTTACAAAGTAATATTTTCATAACACTACATCATTGAAGTTACTATTATTTTTGTGGATTTCAGATATCATAGAACATGCTGCTGGATAAATAGGCAAAAAGGCAGATGATTTCTTTAATCTGGCATATATGTGTAGGAGAGAGGTTTTAATGTTTTCTTTGCTGAGTCTACTGATGAAGGCATCCTTAAAAAAATGAACTGCTGTCACATTTGATCTCTATTTCTTTACATTGCAGATTGATAATGGAAATCCACCATATCTCAAATGGATTTCAGATGTTACCATGGCTGGGCAAAAATGAGAATAAGCTGAGGGATTTGGGGAATTCAGGTTTTTTAATGACTGATGCTTTTGACTTTTGAACATGATCATGGTAACAGATGGAGTAAACAATCCACAAGATTGACATTGTTATAATTATAGATTTTACCTTGTATGCATTGCATTTCAATCTTCATTAAAAGCAAGTCTGCCACCAGAGTCAGTTCTTTTCTGAACTTGTTAAGCCAGAATATTTTTAAGTCTGTTAAAGTTCAACGAGGATGTTATTTAGGTTTAATCATTATATGTCTTTATTTAGTGAAACAATCATGCAGATTAAAGTTAATATTAGTTTAACCCACTGGACCCAGGCTATTTCTGACCACTATAACATCGTAGTGTGGCCAAAGGTCACATGACAACTAGTTGTGATCCAGGCCCAGTTTTCCCTACAGTGGTCATTTTTCAACAATTAAACTCCAATGTGGTCTAAATTAAGTTCCGTTTTAGCATTTATTTTCGAGCTTAATGTGTAACAAGTGTGCCACTAAAATTCATTGAATAATAGACTTTATGAAATAATTCTTTGGATATTACTGTCCAATATATTTTAAGACACCTTCTGTCCAATTGTTTGTGTTGCTTGAAAGTATTGAAATGTAACATTTTCAATAGAACCTGTCAACATTTTTCAATAAGGAGTCATACAGTTTTTAAGAAATCTTTGCTCTTAGAAAAGTCACATTCAATCACTGTATTCTTTTTGTAAGGCAAAACACCTAGCACTGCAGATAAACATGAGCTAAAACTGTAAGCAAGAATGCATATACTATGTTGTATAGTCTATAGTCTGTTTGCAAACTGTCCAAAGCAGTTTTCAGATGGTCAGTGTAATACATGAAGCAGTACGGTACTTCAGTAATGGCAGCACCTGATTTTCTGGTCATAAGTCTTAGGCATTTTAGAAAAAAAAAAAAAAAAAAAAACCAGCCTGGACCACTTGAGTGTACTCTGTCTCTCACTGTGCCCCTATTAGGTATACTTTCATCATAAAAATCCTGATAAGAATTAGGGTGTTGATAATATTTTGTCTTTCTCCACTCATATTAATGGCTCAATCATTTAATATAAAATCAAGCTGCTAATATATCCTGTAGTCAAAAGGCTTAATTTTAGGGTTTGACTAAGTTCATCTAACCCCAATTCCTGTTGCTGCCAACAGCTGCTGTTGTTTTGCTGCAAACTGAATTATTTTATTTACACAATATATATATTTTTTTTAAAAAGAATTATCTCTTGTTATTGATGTACAGCATTTTTGCAATCTATCACTTTTTAATGGTTAGAGTCAGATCATGCCTTTTGCAAATGTTTTTTTATGCACTTGCCATTCATCTACTTGCACATAAATTCCTGTTGGCAAGATGTTTGGAAGTCTTCACCGGTCAATTAAACTTTTCATGTCAACCATCTTTCGTTCCAATTTTTCAGTTAGTAAATGTGTTACAAATTCAGATTAACACAATCCTAAGAAAGGTAAAATAACTCTTACAGGATCCGAGGTCCTTGGGTTTACTAGAAGGATAATCCTTTGAAACAAAATGGTCCAACAGAAGTTTTGCATCATTTTAGTTAAAATTATGCAGACTTAGCTCAACACTTAAAAAATATAACTGAATAGATGGGAAAATCAGCACAACTACAGAAAAGAGGTGGTGTTCTTTCAATATATTTTATCACCTTGTACAATCAAGCTGTTATCCTGTAGTTCCAAGGCTTAACTTGGTGGGTTTTGAGCAAGTTCCATCTAATCCCATTTGTGTTGCTGCCATCTTTTTTGCTACAAACTGGATTATTTTATTCAAACAGCGACAACAGATTCATAAAACACATCTTTCTGAAAAACTGGAATTACTCCACTTTTGTGAAATAGCACTAAACATTAAAAAAAATGGTGGATTGATTGTAATATAATCCTAAGCAAGTGCAGTACAGGCAGTGCCTGGTTAACACTATCTGAGTTGCAGACATCCATACTTAGGAACAAACTGCCACAAGGCCTGTTAATCCAGAAGTCCAAGTTGCAGGCAAATAGTTTGCAATAACAAATCTAGGAATTTGTTTCACTATTTATCTGTATTTAAGAAGTGTTTCTGAAGTATTTTCTGTGCATAGAAAAAATAAATGACTAATAATAAAGAGAAATTGTACATGTATGCATGCATTGGATATAATAGTTGCACAAAACTGAGGAAGATGGTCTTGGAAACGTAACTCCTTCATAACCTGGAGACCACCTGCATATAATGTTAGGATGACCATGACAGATGGACAGTGCTGATATGATAAGTATTTAATTAAATGTGTGGAGTTTAAATTTTCCCTGTTCTTCTAGACATCTTTGATTTTTACTATAACTTGATTTTAAAAATGTATATTTATCTTTCAACACACTAAACACCCCAAAAAACTCATATGTATCAATGCAGTGTTTTATTCTTCCCCACCATCAGCCATTTTTTCATTGAAACTTACATATTTACAAATGGCAGCATACTTATGCCAGTCTCTTAAAAACAGAAAAAGTACTTTTATCAACAAAAGCAAATCCTCTGTATCTTCTATCCCATTTCTGATTTTCATTGAATGACTGATAAAAAGTGAAACTTAACATAAGTTAAAGTCACCTCATGCAGCATTCAATATAAATGCAGAAACTGATGCACACAACCACGGTGGCTTAAAGAGTTAAAGCAATAATTTACATCATGTTGACAAGAAAAATAAAAACTGGAGTATTTTTAGAATATCTGCTGGTGAATTGTGCAGATGTCAGTCCTGTTGACTCATTTTATACCATAACCTGCACAAGGGAAGAAAAAGATACACAATACACTTTTTTATATAGGTGTAAAGAGATGTTATTACTAGTTTGCACATATATACATACACACACATTGGTACTTATATCTCATTCTTAGCAGTTATTCTGCCCAGCTTTATTTTTGTCTTTCTAGTTTTTGTTTTTTCTTTGTTTTGGATTTTTTTTTTTAACTTTTACGTGGGAGAGGGTGTTTAAATGCCAGTTGAAGGCTGTTTGGGTGCCCGGCCAGATTGGAGGATAGCAATGACTGTGCTGTTGGAGGGGAGGCTGCCTGGTGGGTGCAGTCCCCTCCCTCTCCCTGTTGCCTCCCCTTGCCCCTTTGGACAACACGAGCTTACACATTAATCAGCACTAGTGGTAGGCGCTGCAACCCAACCGGCTTTCAACTGGCCTTTATCCCAAAATCTACCACAATTATACAGTTTTCACATTAAGAAAAAAAGCTGTAATTGGATAACATTTGATGTTATAAGCAGTTCTTACCTGAATATTTATTTCTCACTTCTTTTTATCAACAACAAAAGCATCCTTCACAGTATCTGGAAAAGTACCTTCAACTTCTAGTGGTGTCTTGTTCACTTTGGACCTAAGGATTTGTAACTGTAGATGGTTGCCATGAGAACTGCACATTATAGGCCCATTAAATATTAATATTACACAGTAATGATTTACAGTAATGATATGAAATATGTGTGCAAAATATTTTAGAAAGTGTGAATAATAAACTAGCAAGGCATGAAAGCAATTTGAGAAAACTGCAATCTGGAATGTGCCTGCAACACAAAACATCAAGATGACCACATAGTGGCAGGTGTAAAGCTCACCAGTTTTCAAAAGTGGACAGTTGTGTTACAAGAAATGTTTTTACACAGAAAATGCACTCAAGAATAAGAAATAAAAACAAAATCATGAGCTTGTCATGACACACTCAAAGCAAAAATAGTGGAACCACCAATATAAATACATGGCATTTATAAACAAAAATGTACTTCCTTTTCATTACAAGGAAGACATAATTTTTCTTCTTGTTTTTCTCCACGTATTGTATAATTAAAGGAAAGACTCCCAACAAAACAATATTTCTATTAGAAACTACTGCAATTAACTATAAAACTAACAACATACCGAGCAAGTGTTCTGGCCTTGGCTAAATGAGAATAGTACTTTTTGTCTTTTTCATCCAGCACTGCTTTGTGAGCCTCTCGAGATTTCCTGTTTACAACAAACACAAATAGACATAAATACCACATAATAGTATATACAATTCTACATTTTGGCCATATAAATGCTTGTGCTATTAAAAAAAATTAAAAAGTCAATAATATTCTAACCTGATGGCAAAATAATGGATGAAGATTCCAGTGACCATGAGTAGGAAACATCCTATGAGTATGTAGCTGTTAGGAAGACGTGTTATTGTGCCAAAACCATAATATGGTTTGTTCTCAAATTCCTTGTCTCGTGCTTGGTTGCGCATGGTCCAAATTGTTTCATCCCAAAACCTCTGCTGCTCTACATTTTCACTGTCAGACATTCAAGTAATAAGTACAAACTTTAAGTCAAAATCTACAAAAGAATTATGTTCTTTCAATTACTACTTCAGATGAAGCATTATTCTCCTAAACCCTGATGCAGGCTCACCTGTACTTTAACGTGTAGTAAGCCAGCATTTATGCTACTATCACATTTCACTTTGGAAACTGCATGTTCAACACAGCACTTTAACACTAATTCTGTAGCTTATAAAGTGTGGCAAGATATCCATAATTAAGTGTTAATTGGTCTCTGTACAATATCAAAATGACTAACCCATGCCTTACTATTGAAGACTATTGAAGTAAGAAAGTCATTCCAGTTACTACCTTTCCCAAAAGCCATAAAAACCTGATTTCATTTATGCTATGCTATATAGCAACAGGAACCACAATTCAACACCACTTATTGCCCCAGTGATCTGTCTCAAAATAATTGTGACTCCAGCTATAAAAATCTGGGCAGATTTATCACACAACAGATGGCAAGCAACAGCATAGTCAAGGGCAGGGGTGGGCAATTAATTTTCATTGGGATGGTTTTAGAGGGCCGGACTAATATAGTCAGGGCTTCTGCTAAGGCTAAATTCTTTGGGGTCCCAGGGACCCCTTCTTCAGATTTTTAAGGGGTCCCTGTTCTTCGCCCAAATTTGAATGGGACCCCATTGACGAAAATGGAAGGGGTAATGCGTACTGTACGCAATTTTTTGCGTAAGCAGAAGCCCTGATAGTTAACTCAGTTTTACCCAATACTGTATATATAGTGTATATACTGGCGGGCGGGCCAGCGGGCGGGCCGGTCAGAGACAGGAGGCGGGCCGGATCCGGCCCGCGGGCTGGCCTTTGCCCAGGTCTGGTCAAGGGGGTAGGATAAGAAAATTTGTATTTCACGCCAAGCCAGCAACTAAGGCTGAATCACAGAAAAGATAACACAGCCAAAGATAATAACATACCAGAACAAAGTAACCTATTTAGAATCCTTGCTTAGATAATTAAGACTTCAAACTTATTTTTAACAGCCATTTGTAAAACCAAAAGGTGTGAATAACCTGTGGTCAAAGTTGCTCCCAGGCCAAGCTGATGATCCGTGTACGTGTGAGGAGGATGCATTTCTCTTCTGCTGTTCCATGTAGATGTGAGCAGCCAAAGTAAGATCATACTCTCTGCGTTCAATAGGCTTACTCAATACAGCATATGCTTCATTAAGGCGGACAAATCTTTCGTGATTTTTTGGATCTGCATTTACATCTGGATGAAGCTAAAGAAAGATGCACAGAAAAGGTCAAATCTATAAAAGGAATTCAGAACATTTCATCAATTCACATCTACAACTGAGAACAGGAAATTAGTTATGTAATCAGATCCCTTCTTTCTGTCTTCTGCTCTCCTTTCTTTGTCCTTCTCTTCTTTTTTATCCCCCAAAATTAATTTTAGAAGAAAAACAGAATGACATGAGCATAATTAAAATAATGATATCAGAAACAACAATATTAGTGTAAGTATAGTTCTTCAACTAAATAAATGTAATAAATGCAAGATAGGAAAGTACTCATGACACAACTTTGACATATGTTATTATATGCATCTACGTAAAAAACAAAATAGTCAAACACAATGAAAAGATTCCTTCAATGTTTTACATGATTAAATTAGTATGTTTTATTGGTGATGGTCTATCTATCTATTCCTCTTCGTGCATCAGGTTGCACATAAGGCCTCAACCAGAGTCCGCCACCGATGTCGATCTGCTGAAACCCGCTCAAGGTGACCCCATGTCCAGCCCTTTCCTTTCATCTCCCTTTCCACTGTTCTTATTGGTGATGGTAAAGGTCATATTTACCTTTTTTGAAAGTGACAAGAATGCATCTCGAATCTCCCTTTGTGATGCAGACTTTTCCAAGCCCATTGTTTCATAATGGGACTGTGATACATATCTAAAATTGAGATAAGAACCAATGCAATTAAAAGACTTCTTTGAAACCCTGTGTATTCACACTCCCAGCAACATATCATCACAGTGCCTGTAATTGTTATCTATAACTTAAACTATTGCAATGCATGATATTCTTGTAATGTAATGTTTGCCCAAAACATCACAAACCATTGTACAGCTACACTGTTGTCTTACCTGATTCCTACTGCAGTAAGCCATGTCCTGCACTTGTGACATAATAAACTACCAGAAAAAACTGGAACATTTGCAAGCTGGGACCATAACATCCTAACGTTGCCGGGGTGCACAACATTTGATCAAAAGACAGATCTTTCAGGTCATTGTGGCTCACAATGGCTGGAACTGTAAACAAATAAACAATAGTCTATTAAAAACATAGAAAGGTATGTGGAAATAAACTCATAAATGAGTCTGAGCTTAGTTTTGTATAGAGAAATATACCCAAATACCTGGCAAGGTTACTGAGTGATCAACCTCGAGTCATCGTATAAAATTATAAACCTTTTAAAAATGTTCACAAATGCATTTTAATTAAAGTCTTCCAACAACTATATACTTTTTATGTTGTACACTAATTTGAAGTATTGATTAAATCTTTATATTTTGCATTTAAACGATCTAACACCGCACATAATTCAAAGCACTTAAATTACTGAAACAAAACGAGAAGCAGACAAGAAAAATAATCCAAAAGGTTAGAAGTACGATGAGTACAGCAATGCTGAGAGGTTAAATATTAAACATTGAATCTTCTCGTATGCCGACCACGGACTGGAGGTGGTGGCGATGTCCATTCATAGTGTGAGTGTTACGAATGTTTATGTTAAATTTCAAGCCTGCCTTCAGTTGAAGTGAAGCCAAGAGAGAACAACACTCAATCTAAGACATAGCAGCGCACGAAAGTCTGCACGATCGCAGCTAAGGTGAAGGACTTTATTATATAATGGTGATTCCACCTTTTTTTTTTCCTTGTGTTTACCTACACACAAAGTCGTGACGTCATCCCTTCATCTCGGAGCCTGTAGTCATTAAAATTGTTTACTTATTTAGTTAGTTTGGTAATAAAAACAATAAACAAGAAAGATTATTGCAGTTGACAGTTAATAAAAACGGCAGGTGGCCAAAATCGTCGTGAGCTTGGTAAAGAAATAAAGAATTTTGTCACTGATAACCGTTGTCGACCTGTGTACTTTTTTTTCGTCCTTTAATTGTTACCTTGTATATTCTTTTAAAATTTATGAATAGATGCCTTAATTGTTTTCCTAGTTTTTGATTACTAATCATTAAGTGGTTCTTAATTGTTTCGATCAATTTTTTTTATTCTGGTCTGTGGCCCCACGCAATGTTTCGTACGTGTTCTGATGATCAGGGATGATCGAGGAGCAGGCCGGGAGGCTGATTTTTTTTTCCTAAACGTCCCAATGAAGGGAAAATCTTCGGAAGCCTTCGGAAGCGTGACGTCAGCGACCTTGGCCGACCGTGCTCAGAGAAACCCTTCGCTTCAATCTTTGAAAGCTGTGAAAAAGCTATGAAACTTGCTCTGGGGCTAATTCAACTACTGTTAAACACTATGAAGGGCTGCATTAAATTAATTGTGACAGTCAAAATAACTCAAAGCCTAAAACTGAGGAGAGGTAAAGGTATAATATATGAGAGCCCAACACAACACAATGTTTAACTACAAGTTCAGCAGGTTAAACCCTTCGCTTCAATCTTTGGATGCTATGAAAAAGCTATGAAACTTGCTCTGGGGATAATTCAACTACTGTTAAACAGTATGAAGGGCTACATTAAATTAATTGCGACAGTCAAAATAACTCAAAGCCTAAAACTGATGAGAAAAGGTAAATAATAAATGAGAGCCCAAGAACGCAACGCGGACAATGTTTAACTACAAGTAGGTTAGATTAGAGATGACTGTCAGATGGCCTCTGTGGCCTAGTGGCTAGAATCCTCGTCCTAAAATTGATAGGTGTTATGTTCAAATCTTGGAGTGGGGTTTAATTTTTTTTTTTGCGTTGGGATGTTTTCGTTCTCTAATATGATCAATTTCTGTCAAGCCTTTCATGGAAAACCATATAATCATATATAATCATATAACAAACGCCCATTAATTTTGTTTGACATGATTGACTATGTAGAAATCTAGGTGGAGCTAATTTTTTGTGTATTTTGTTTATTCTTTCCCTAATAAGAACAATTCTATGTCAACCATTTTATGAAGACCCACTACTATATAAACAGCGATCTTAGAGGTGGGGTGGGTGGTTGGATTATTCTTTTAAAGAGGGAACTATATATTAACTTTCATCATAACTGATCGAGCTGCAACTGTCGTGCTGTTCAGCCAAATGTTTGTGTGGGAACTAATGCATCGCAAGAAAGTTTGTGGGGAAGGGGTGATTATATATATAGGGGTATTAGAAAAAATATATATATAAGCAGATGTCTGTGTGTGTATTTAGTGGGTTTTATATAAGATTATACACAGCTAGATTACATGATTTATCTTGGCAATCAATAGGTTTTCGTAAACTAGCTGTGTACAGTCTTATCAATAGACACATAATCTCTACTGTCATACTTTGACATTGAAATGTTCATATTTTGCACTAACAGATGTTTAAAATTGCGTCAGTATAGTAATAACTATTATATTTATTATTATAGTAATAATTTTCGTAATCTAGCTGTGTACAGTCTTATCGATAGACACATAATCTCTACTATCGGACTTTGATATTGAAATGTTCATATTTTACACTAAGATATTTAAACATGCATCAGTATAGTAATAATAATTATTGCTTTTGAAAGAACATATTTTTACTTTTTTTTATCTGTGTTTCTTTCCTCAATTCGAACCACTCTCAGCCACTGCGAGATTAAGTTGTTGGATACGCCTTTGCGAAGTGATCTGTTATTTCAAACGATCGAGCTAGTATTCAGCGATCGAGGGGTGTATTAACTTTTTATCATCAAAACTTAAGTGAGCTGCAACTGTCGTGCTGTGCAGTCAAATGTTTGTGTGGGTGTCACGAGCTCACGAATTGCCTTCTCACACTGCGCAGGGGTCAACAAGTGCGGATGTATGTCTTGAATGTAACATTGTCAATTGTGGTAGACTCGCGGATCAAGGACGTGTTGTGATGCAGCTCAATAAAAAATCAGCCCTACTTAAATAAGAAGGTAAGTTAGATTTTAATTTTTATTCGTGGCTTAGTTGATCTGTTTCTATGTAAATGTTCGTCTGCTATTTTGTAGCCAAGTATCATCACGAGCTTAAGCAATTGTGTCTCCGGTTTATTTTTTGCTCGTCGCTTAGTCGGTTTCTTCGTAGTGTTCCGTCTGCTATTTGATTTTCTAGGATTGTATTCGTGGCATTATATAGTATTGTAGCGTGCTAATTAATATATTGCACACAGACTGATTTTTAATTCATATGAACGAAACGTGTAATGTGCTATTGACATTCAGCGATACTGAACGACCGATCGTGTATAGAAGTCCGTGACTGAATCAAGCAAAGTCGTTTTGACGCTTAGGTTTCATTCTTTATTTCCGTACTACACAGTAAGCACAGTTACAAGATGTAATAAAATACATAAGTTTATGAACATGTACTGTATTATTACTTTAATATGGACACAGACCTTTCCAGATGATGACAAAATGTCACATGATTTGGGTGTTTAAAAGAATGGTTGTAAATAAGCAAAAAGTAGACATGGAGAGAAAAGCATGAAGCAAGATTTTAAACTGGACATCATTACCAACTAATTCAAAGTAGTATGTTTGCATATAAAAAAGTTGAAGCATTTATATTTGAAGGGATTACAATCAACACTTTGAATGCAAAATAAGTCTTACAATAATAATAATAAAATATAATTTTGCTACTATTACCTTGTTTTTTCTTATGTTGTCATTATTAAGATTTATGCATCAGTCGGTCCATAAGTAATGCTTTAGCATATCACGATTAAATATTTCTTGTTTTCATGCGCAGTGTGATCACCACAATTTTATTTTTCAGTGGAGATCTCCAGAGACGGGAGCTAATTTCCAAATACCACATAAGTATGAACCCTCGTGCTTCATATTAAGATGGGTGTAGCTACTAAAATCAAGAACATATGGCTATGCAGATTGTTCATTTCAGTACACATTCTCCTCACAATGTTACATTGTCCCAGTGTGCAGTGGCTATTGTTATTAATAATCTATTTAACTGTAAAAAAAAATCTACCAGTGTAGAAATGATTTACCACTTTACTATATTCACAATCTAAATGCTTATAAATTCCAGCTGTTATTAGCTTTAAAGAAACGAAAAGACCCTCAGCATATTAGCGGGATTTGTGAAGATATTACTAAGGATGGTGAACTAAATAAATGAATAAAATGTATATGTGAGATATTGTACATTGCAATGGATGGGAGTGTGTACCCCTTGGAGGGTGAATAAATAGTAAAGAATACAGAATGTATGTGACAGGGAGAGAGAGAGAGAGCAAAAGTTAGGTTTTATTTCAACGGATAAGACAGTATGGTACTATGTGGAAATAGTAATCACGGTCTTGTAATCAGTGAGTTGAGGCGTGATGTCTCATTTGCATTGGGGCATTTCATTACATACAATCCAACACATGCAGACATAAATTATTACACTGGAAATTCATCACTGCATAAGCAACATGCTATAACCCACAAACAGGTAGAAGTGTTTATACAGCAAATCATTCAACTGGGAAACACAAAGAAAAGAAATGAAAAAGACAACACTTCACAAGTGTACTACTCCTCAAACTTTTTGTGCAAAAAAATGTCTTCCTTTCTCTGGGGAGGAAAACATAACAGAATCAAGAAATCAGTAGTCTGTAAACCCTACGGGCTTAAAATGTGTGACATTTACTCTTTCTATCAACAATGAAACCTAGCTGGTTAAAAAGAATCGAGCAAGACAACACCACTGCAAAGATTCTCTGACTAGTCATTCCATACTTTAAAAACATACCGCAGACCTCTTCAGTACTGTTTATTGTTGTGTTCCCTCTGTCGCCCCTTCACCTACCCACCCTCAGCCAATCCACAAGCTACGACCGCGGCTATTGGAAATACCTTCATTACTTCTAACCCACGGATTATTTCATTAGAATTCGCAAAATAATTTACATCATGCTCTTTTCAAAAACTCACATAAAAGTATAAAGTGGCATTCATACCTAACATTATTTAGATGGTGTTTCTTTTACATAAACACACATTTTACATAATATAATGTTCTCAAATGTCTTTACTCAATTTTGTGGAAGATTCAATAGCATTACATAATTATTATTGCAGTTTCTTATGTTGTTATCCATTTTGGAATAAGTTTGAGTGAATGAACATAGCATTGAAGTAATGGTAACTGTATATCAGCTCATTGCTTTTCTCAACCCCATATTTGCAGGAAAGGTTACATACAGTTGTACTAAAGCATAAAAAAGGGTTAGTAATACATATCTCTACAGAGTAATTATCTATATACAAAACTGAGTCTATTTGTAAGGTAGATATCCAAGTACTTGATAAAAATTTACAACAGACAAAACCATTCCACATGCATCTTTCTTTTTTCTCCAATTCTGTAGTTACAACAGTGCTACTATAAATTTTACCTTCATTAGTGTTAGATTCATTTACCACATCACATCAAGAAAAATGAATAATTTAATAAAGCAGCAAAATAAAATCTTTTGTCACACACGTGTCCAAGAACATGACTCCATTCTCCATTGTTTATCATTTTAACAGCAAGTTTATTACTAAATAGAAAAAAAAAGCCTACAGTCATCCCTGGTAGACACCAGAAGAATAAATATTTCCTATAAGAATAGGTCTATTTCTAAGCCAGCTTTCACACAGAGCTTGCTACTCATAACAGACTATGCTTATTTTGTGATTTCAACCCAACCCACTATTTATCAAATAATTAATGATCACTTTGCATGGTGGCACTTTCCAAGGCTTTTGTTGTTCTTAACACACTGACTAATACAGTGCGCTGCTTTTCGTTGTTTTTTTCTGGGCAGAAGCTGGCAGCTTTCTGATACTTTTCTCTTTTTTGTTTTATCACAAAATTCGGCATTAATAGGTTTCCTGCCACTTTGCAAGCACTGCCTGCCCCCAACATATGTTGTTCGACGGGCAATTGCTGATGGTTGAACAGGAATAATACCTCGTCGAACAACTGAAGAGACTCCGGTGTTATCTCCAAAACAGGAAAGTGCTGTTGAAAGTGCACTTGTGGTGCTTAACTTTGCAATTTTTTTATTAAAGAGGTCAACGGCAGGCAAAAGTTCAGTTCTATTATTTTCAATATCTTTTAAAAGTTTATCAATGTTCTTTTTAAACTCTTGTATTATTAAAGCATCATTAGAGGTAGGGATGTCAAACTCGTCCTCTGAGTCATGCGTCAGTAATTCTTCAACCCTGTTGTTGTTGTCAGTCTGAAATGGTGTGTCGACAGTTTCCACATTTGTACTCGAAGTACATGGTTCTGGGACGTCTTCTCGAGTATCAACAAGAGGCTGGAACCATTCCTGCTGAATATTGTCTTGTCCAGTCGCTAGGTGGAAGAAATGTCTCCTTGATTTGGCATCCCTAACAGGAAATATATTTAATGAAGATACATTAAAAAATTTCATGACAGCGTGCTGGTGCTTGCAGGGTGCACCTGTCATGCCATGTGGGCAAGAACACATGTCTGTGTTCATGTCTACTTGGTATGACTTACCATGCTGCTGCTCACTTTTAACTTCAAAAAGAAGATCTCCTACAGCCTGAACCATTTCCCTCTTAATACTTTCTGTTCCATATAAATAGCGTCTGCTAACCGTAACATCTCTCCTACCATTGGCAAGGTCAAGCAGCCGCCTTTCATAGTAGGCAGGAAACCGTGTTAATAAGAAATCAAGCAGTTGCTGAATGTTATATGCACGTGTGCGGCAGAAGATCTTATCTTTCAAAACATGCATAGCTGCTTCACAGTAGTTGTTTGTGTTATTTCCACGAACAGGAAGGTCTTTTCTAAAAGTGACTGCCCATAGACTTCTTCGTTCAAACTGCTTTTCTAAATACAGTTTGAATTTGGGATTGACCCTAACAACATCATCTCTACAGGCATTATCATAAACATTAATTATTTCATCATCACTCTGAGCATAAACCATTTTCTTGATGATGCTCAGTAGATGAGGCCTGCTTTCTTTTTTTACATTGTTCCGAGCCTCCCAAAGGAAACGCCAAGTGGCCTGAAGTATATGGAACGTACAAAGAAGAAGTGTTGCTTCAGGGAATGTAGCTTGCAGGCTCTGCCTTTCAGCACTACTGTCATCTGTGAGGTACACCTGAGGTCCTCTATTACCTCTTCCAAAAAAAGCATCAGATGGCAAAAGTTCTTTATATAGTAACAAAGCATCTGTTATTACTTCTGTTGCTTCAGAAGAAACAATAAGGCAGCCTAAAGGGAGTCCACCTGCAACACTGTGAGTGAGAAGCAAGAAAACTCTGCAGTCATACCTGTCCATCCCACCTGAGGCATCCATAAAAACAAGTTCACCACTTGCACGGTGCAGTCTGTGCACTCTCATCATTAGGGGAGTGCAGACAGCTATGGCTATCTTCCCTGATGCTGTTTCTTTTACCTTGCAGAACTCCCCATTTTGTTCTGCATTGAATGTCCTGCAAGCTGTCTTTAGGCTGTCAATCAACAGTTCTGAAGAGGTTGGAGAGTATTTCTCATCAAATACTTGCTTGTACAGTCTGAAATGTAGGGGGAGAAAGAAATTGAATAGTAAAGAGTGTCTTAAATTCTTTGTTTTGAATAAATTAAAGTTAATTAACCCAATGGCTCAGTCCTTACATCGACCAAATACACATGTCATATTAGCTCATCAAAAGAAGACTTCACTACAAGAGCTAAAGAATGCTATAAGAATAAAATAAAAACACAGAAAAACGTTTTTAAAAACTGACGTTTCATGATCCAAACTAAGGATTCTATCCTGACATTCAACACCCCTTATAATAGAAGAAAAATAGCTAAATGTTCAAATCATAGACATTTTAGCCACTATTTACTTCTCATTTCTTCATCAAATCAATATTGCAGTTTCTGATAAAATTCTATAATATAATGAACCAAAAACCCTGATTGTAAGGGTATAACATTATCAACTATACTGTATTCTAATGCTCAAGGCACATATTTATTTATGACAACTTATTTTTAATTGCAAAGTAACAAAGTAAAAGTATAAACATACACAAGTAAAGAAACACTAGGGACTTCAGGATTATGTAGAATGGGTGAAATTATGGTCAAGTCATGTGTAAAATGCTATGAACATCAAATTCTACTGAAAAACCAGCTGCAGATGTTAAGTACCTGTGGCAAAACCCCAGATCAGGACAAACAGCTCTGTCAGCAGCCTCATAAACATAGTTTTCGCCGTGTTCCATGTGGAGGTCAAGCTTATGCAGTTCAAGTGCTGAAGATGCACTATGGCCTTTTGAAAAAAGTCCCTTGAATTTGGTGATTGTTTCATTATTAACATCCCTATGACGTAGAGAATCAGCACTATACAGACTATGATTGTGAGTGTGTTCAATCCGAAGGCATGTAGGGAAATCTCTCAAAAGCGGGTCTATGTTCTTTGGTCTGCAAAAAAGGATGTAACATCTCACTGACTGTTCATTGCTACAAAAGTTATATAACCATAGACCCATCACAGCTTCAACAATGATCAAATGTCTTCCTCATATTTACTATGTAAGTGTTAAACAAAAGAAGTGTTCCATTTAATCCACATGGATGCATATACTAAAACAATGCATACAAACATTTCTTAATTCAAGAGGAGTGCTTGGTACTATTAAAATTAATGTCATACAGACTGTAGTTACTTTGGTTTTAAACATTAACAGACAAAATATGTGTAAACCTAACATAATGCTTTGCCCATATTCATTATCTTTCTTTTGATCATCATAATATTTACACTTCAAGAGTAGTACCTGCTGAGTTTTCCAAGCTGTCTCTGTACAGCAATTGTTAGCAGAGCTGGACATTCTGAATTCTTGGAACCAAGACGGCTGTTGGCTGTAGCAGAAACCGGGTTGGTATTGTGCTGGCATCTGAAGTATTGTTTATAAATATTTTTGCCCCCGTCCTTTGCTGGCACACTGGCTCTAGCACGCAATGTAACCTTGCTTCTGTCTTGAAATTTCTGAAGCCACAGTTTTGCACTATCTGTATCAAATATTGCCAGCCGGACTTCACATATGAATTTTCCCTCAGATTTTGGCTGAAATGATGTCACTTTATACCTGTAGCCAAGTGGTAAAATTTCCTGGAAATGTAAAATAATGAGATAAGAATTTTGTCTGTAATGTTATAGCATTTGGCTATGCAAGTATTATAAATAAGTGTAACTGATTGTGATAGATGTTTGTTTAAAAATACAAACTTAATCTAATACATATTCGGATGTGCATCACTTTTACAGTAGTAAATATGAACACCACAGGAAGAATTCCAGTGGTTATGACTGTGATCTCCACTGTTTAATCATGATATTTATACATCTTTTAGATCTATTATTAATATTCATATTTTGCTGTACAATCCTCATGAAGATATATAAACGTTTTATATTTTGGTAATGATGAAACATATCTGGAAAAGTGAGAAATCTTGGTATGTGTGTCAATGACCTTGCAATCAGTTGCTTCATATATTTCTATATTTGTGTGTATACATTTCTACATTTCCTTATACTGTACTTACATTCAGTTCTGGTTTTAGAATACTTTTAACACAAACACACATGCAAACTGTTTGATTTGACTTATGGCAAATTGGCATTTGTCATTCTGTCTTTACATTTATAACATATGCAATTATAAGATGCATACTTGGATGTTACAACATATGTTAAAACATAGCATACACTCAGTTTTGACATTACTCTTTATAAAATGTATGATTTTCTGATAAAACTTTATTTTGCTTAGCGTCTAGTAGATTAAAGTGGTAAGCGGTCCGAAATACTTTGAGAATCACTGGATTAGACCATTTAATTGCCGATTCGACCAGCCCATAGTCAATTCGATCACATCATCATCCACGAAATGATTCAACTATGACTTTTTAATAAATCAGGTTTGATGAAGTGTCTTTTATCAGGATTGGTTTACATGCGCGTGTAATCTTTGTCACTTTCATAGTTTCTTCGCGCGCCTAATTCAAGATATTCGTGGCACCTTTGGATCGTCTGCCCCACTATGTCTCGTATGAACCCGATTTCAAAAGAAGTTTGTGAGGTGATATGATCTTATTACTATTTGCTTGTGCGAGCGTTTGACAACAAATTCAGTGGTCGGCGCGCGGTCGAAATGTGATCGATCACGTACTTGTGGCCGATTCTCGCGCGCTTTGCTTGCAGTTATTATTACATCATGTTTTTATCTAAAAAATAAAGTCAGTTGAATGAATCACACTTACTTGCACACACTTAAGTTGCTGCTCGTTACAGGCGTGATCACTCAAAGCAGGTGTGGTGTCTGGTGCTGATGCCATCCTAACATCAAAATGGACTTGTTCCGCTTGAATTTTTCTTGGCGCGTTTTCCGCGTCAGAATTGTCCCAGATTAGAAAAGGGCGATTCAAGTACAATAGGTATATTTGCGGATGCGATTTCCATCTTAAAAACAATTAGTGAAGCAATTGTCCAATGCAGTGGTGGGTCTTCATGACATGGTTGACATAGAATTGTTCATATTAGAAAAAGAATAAACAAAAAACAAAACAAAATACATAAAAAATAGCTCCACCTATAGATTTTAACATAGTTGATCATATCAAACAAAATTAATGGTCGCTTGTAACCACTAGATTTTATAGTTTCGCTTTGCAATCAATAGGTTTCCGTGAAAGGCTTGACAGAAATTGATCATATTAGAGAACGAAAACATCCCAACGCAAAAAAAAACAAAAAAAAAAAAATTAAACCCCACTCCAAGATTTGAACATAACACCTATCAATTTTAGGACGAGGATTCTAGCCACTAGGCCACAGAGGCCATCTGACAGTCATCTCTAATCTAACCTACTTGTAGTTAAACATTGTCCGCGTTGCGTTCTTGGGCTCTCATTTATTATTTACCTTTTCTCATCAGTTTTAGGCTTTGAGTTATTTTGACTGTCGCAATTAATTTAATGTAGCCCTTCATACTGTTTAACAGTAGTTGAATTATCCCCAGAGCAAGTTTCATAGCTTTTTCATAGCATCCAAAGATTGAAGCGAAGGTTTAACCTGCTGAACTTGTAGTTAAACATTGTGTTGTGTTGGCTCTCATATATTATACCTTTACCTCTCCTCAGTTTTAGGCTTTGAGTTATTTTGACTGTCACAATTAATTTAATGCAGCCCTTCATAGTGTTTAACAGTAGTTGAATTAGCCCCAGAGCAAGTTTCATAGCTTTTTCACAGCTTTCAAAGATTGAAGCGAAGGGTTTCTCTGAGCACGGTCGGCCAAGGTCGCTGACGTCACGCTTCCGAAGGCTTCCGAAGTTTTTCCCTTCATTGGGACGTTTAGGAAAAAAAAATCAGCGGCCGGGAGGGGTATCGTGTACCCGGTCCCGCGCGGGTGTGGAGGGGACCTATTAGTCTTAGTAATTTTTTTCGATTTCTTTCAAACAAAAGCGAAACGAAAAGGCATGACGAATAAAAATAAATAAAAATAGACCTCAAAGAGCGGTACAAAGGGTAGGCTTCATCACTACTAGATTGAGTTGTATAACTATATAGTTACCTCTAATAATTGTACCCCAATGACAATGACAATGACAATTCTTTATTTACGAGGGGTAAAATAAGCAACAGAGCGCTTTTTTTCATTTAGCCCTCGCGCTTTACAGGGAAGGAAATTAACTACATTAATGAAGTAATAAGCATTATAGAAAACAATCCCAAATATATGAGACATCAAACCTGCATTAGGCGAAGGGTATAAACCTTAATTATTGTTTTTAATTTTCGTTTCTTTAATCGGTCGAGTGTCCCACGTCCACTGATGACATTTTCCTATGAAAGGGGCGTGAATAGCTTATTCTTTTCACATCCTCTTCGATCCATGATTTCCCGACCACTCACGTGTACACAGCTCTAAAATATTCATCTCGTGCAGTGTTGTAGACCCTATAGTCGGGTACACTTTTCCTTACGTTTCATGTCTACATTACGTTACTAAACGAATTGTAAATATTGACAGTAAAATTAGAGCTCGAAGGCATACTCTTGTATACTGGGAAAATAACCAACCATTATAATTAAGGGGTTATATTGAAAGGTCGTCTGCCTCGGGGCTTTCGGCGGCCCTTCGTGTTTGTGATTGATTAAAGTACTTATAGCACCGGATTCAGAAAATATAGTCACGCATGCAGCCCTTAATCGACAAACAATTTTGCCTGCGGCAACTGCATCGAATTTGTAATGAAGCTCTGGTCCTACTGGATTGTAACTGATGTATGTACATGTGTGTGAGAGAGAGAGAGAGAAAGAGAGAGAGACTGATCGAGTGAAAGACATGTATTTCCAAAAGAAACTTTCTGTGCGACAAAAACAGTTAATATCAATGGAAATTTAAGCAGACTAGGCATAATGGGGAATTGTTAATCCAATTTCAAAATGTACACTTTCAAATTAAAGCATTGTATAAAGAACACACGCACACACAGATATAAAACAAAACCTCCCTATAATCAATTAAGGTAACCTCCACTGTACCCAAGAGAGAGAGAGAGAGCAAAAAAAATGTCCAAAGCTGAGTGTCTTGCATCTTGATATCTATGAAGGGCATTGGCATCAACAGCTAGAGTTCACCTGTCCTTCGATCGCCAACCAAAAGAATATTCGTGTTGAGCAATTAAGGCAATCGCACTGAGGATGTCGTTTCCCGACACTGGAAATCGGTTATGACCGTTACACGAAGCACAAGCTACATGTGGCAAAACATTTTCATAATAATTATATCCCACTTTTTAAGCACTGCTGGGGAGAAAATCGAACTCTTGTGGAAGGAAGCTGGTAAAATGGCAGAAGGGAGAAACAAAACTAATCATTGATCTTGCATTCTGCATACGAGCATTGCAGCTCTCATCGGAAGAAAGAAGAAAAAAGGCAGAAGAAAGTAAGGGGAAAAACAGGAAGGAAAAAGAAAATATTATACACTGTTAAGTAATGTGATGATGATGCCTGTTTTACGGGTACTAGGCGCAGACATTCAGCCATGTACAACATTAGTAAAACACAACGAACACCCTCTATCTTCCCGGGATGAAAAGCACTACATTTTCATAACATACTCAAACACCATGAGCCCCAAAAATGCTGAATTTTAAGTGAGATTGGAATGTTGAAATAGAGGTGAAGTATCGAAACTGCAGGACAAAAGTTTCCATAACTGAGGTCCACAGCAAGAATTGAACACCTTGCATCTTCCAGTCTGAGAGAAGATGAAATAACATTAACAGGTCCTTTCTCATACCACTCTGGATAATGAATTCCAGTATCGGACCCAATGACTGCACAATCAAAGTCTGGACCTGATGACTTGTCCAATGAATTATTCATTGCAGGGGAAGAGGTTTCTGCAAGAGTGCGCCTTGAGCATTTGTTCAGTGTGCTTTTGTTACACTTCCCATTGTTCCTGCCGCTAGCAAATATTTATCATCTGGACTCGATTATAACTTTATAAACTTCGAGTGTCGATTTACACTTCTATTGTGAACTACTTCTAATGCCCAATCACCACAATTATAATTGGACATGTCTGATCACCAAACGGGCATTCTATAATAACTAATAAAATTCTCAGACCTCTACAGCTACAAAAATTAAGAAAAAAAACAACTTTTTTTAAGAGTAAATCAATTTACACTCCATATAACTTACCTAGATTTATAATATCAAATTACACCAATTTATTAAATCCATCAATATATTCTACACCCAGTCTGACAGTCATAAAGAGCACAAACTGTTTCGCTTGTGTAAACTTGAAATGTGATTTTGCGATTGACAGTCATCAGCTCAATCATTTAATGGATCCAATACTTGATGAAGCCGCAGGTCTGCCGCGACTTGGTGGTGGTTAGGTAAATATGAATCTGTGCTGTGAATGGTACATAACAGTAAAAATGAGAGTCTCATGAAATTTTCATGAAGGCGACCTGAACATCATCAACAGCCAGCCGCCATCAGCTGATTGCAGGACCAGGACCAGGACCAGGACCAGGACCAGCCATTGCTGCGAGTGTCTGGCTGCACTGAGTGCCAGCGACACTTTCGTGACCGTTGGAACTTCCACGTCAACGGCCTGAGTGCCGGTGGACCAGGCCAACACGTCTGCTTTTAATATCTCAAATGTGCCTGTACACCATTGATCGTGCAAAGACAGCTTGCTTTGCTCTCCTCAACCCGGTCAGTCCTAGTCATGGAAGAAAATGTAAACACCACAATCAATTGAAATACCTTTTCGTGGACATGGCAGTAGAGCTATCCGTAATGTTTAAGCTTTAGTCTCTTGTTTGATGAATGTTGGCTTAATCTTAGCTTAGATGGATGAGAGGGAGAGAGAAAGAGCTTGTGTGTGAGAGAGAGAGAGAGAATAGTGAAATGTCGCGTTTGTTACAGCAAAGACCTTCAAGCCCGTTATATTTCCACTGTTAGACAGTCATATGGTAAAAATTCTTATTGCCAGGTAAATAATAATAAAAATGGTTAGGCACCAAGATGACATTTTGAGTTCGGTGTTGAGTACGCTTGATCCTTTTGTGATTCGTATAAATAAGCTGTTAGATGAGTGAGTGAGTCTGTGGATTGATGTGTGGATGGATCACTGGATGCACGAATGTATAGTGGATGAGTGGGATGGATGATAGGAGAATGAGTGGGTGAATAGATGGATGGATGGATGAGTCAGCGTTTGTGTGTGGAAGTATATTTGTGGATGTGTGAGCTGATAGATGAGTGGACTGATAATATTACTTCAATATCCGGATAGAAAGATCGATTAATGAATGTGTGGATGGATGGGTGACTGCATGGTTGGATGGGTTGCTGGATGCAGCCAACATCAAGAAAAACGAGGGACCAGAGTCAACAGAGTCCTAAAGCATAACCAGGGTATTGGAGTCAAAGGAAGAAACATTGCCAAGTAACAAGAAAACAACCTGAGGCACTTTTTGATGTTTGCAATGCAGAGTAAACAGCAAGGCAGACATGCAGGCATTGACAGGTGCCGAGAAAGAATAACATTAAAGTGTCAGAGAAACACAAAATCTCTGTGTGGGAAGAGTTTGTCTCCAAAGAAAGAAGAGGTCGCCGGCAACCGTCGCCACGGCAACCACCACCTCCACCAGCCACTATTGCTACTACACGTATATATCACGAATCTCGTCCTCCTCCTTCTCCTCCTCCTCTTCTTCTTCCTCCTCCTCTTCATCATCATCATCATCGTCATCATCACCATCATCATCAGCAGCAGCATCCCACCACCACTACAATTACAGTGGTGTAGAAGTTTTTGTGTGGGTGGGTGGGATTCCATGCTGACAGTGAACGCCGCTCACATTCTTGCCTCATCAGTCTCGTTTTTTAGGACCCGCTGTGCCTTCCCCTCCTACTTGTCCCTCCTTGTTGCTACGCCACTGCAATCACCGGGTACAATTACAATTAATGATGGTGAAGATGAGGAGACAAAAACATCGTTGGCTTCATTATGGTCTTCATCACCGTCATGGTCCCAGCAAAACGGATTCTGATAGTAGTAACAGTAGAAGTAACAGTATGAGGAGGAGAAAATATCTATGAGAGAAGCACAAACAATAAAATCAGAACATTAAAGAAACACAATCTGTAGAGTATCATCATAACATGGCATTCTCTCCCTCTCTCTCTGTATATATAGCTCTCTCCACTCAAATACCTTCTACTAACATTAATTTTTAATGACATGTCACCAAGGCTAAATTTAGAGGGAAATGACATCAATTAATGCTGCAACTTCGTTACCTAAAAAAAAAATTGATTGATTGACACTGGATGAGATGAATGCTGGTCTGGGAGGCGGACCGGGCTGTAAGCCTGTCATCTTGCCAGAGTTCGGCGAGTCTGAAAGGCTTTGATCATCAGGACTGTCTGAACCGCATCCACAGAATTAACGCGTTTGGGGTGGTTAGGTGGGTGGGGGTGGTTAGGTGGGTGGGGGTGGTTAAGTGGGTGGGGTTGGTTGCTCACGTGTCCTGCGTGTGGCAGCTAGTATCGCCAGCATTTGTCAATGGTGGAAGAATTTTCCCTTCTTCATTTTACCAAGGCAGTTTACACTCAAATCACAATGGCAAATAAAATGTGGGAGGGTTTTTAAAAAGTAAATATTCTTTGAAGTCAATTCCCAGTTAGTTGACTAAAATATTTACTGTTGGTGTACTAGCATCTGTCAAAGACATTACTTATGATATATAGTAATACTAACATTAGTTGAGACATTTATCAAAATCTAATTTAACAATTTACTAATTCGGTAAGCCAGGTAAGAAATTCGTCATACCTTATAGCTTGTGTTAATTAAACCACTAAATTCGACACATCCTATTTTGACTAAGATATTTTTCATGTTCATTAACAGTTTGACATGCCTCCGGTCCTACTAATACAGTCGTCATGTCCTACTATTTAATTGTTGATTAAGGTACTCCATATATATCTTGGTCAACTAAAATATTGCTTCTGTCATTTAGGAGTCTGACACATTTCTCACATCCTCCACTAGATTGTTTCCAGTTGGTGTAACAGAGCTTTCGCCCGCGTTTCTGGCCACGTGTTCCTCCTCGGGACATGCGTCAGAAAATGATCGATTCTTGGCTTGTACAAAAAGCCGACTGCCCCTTTCTTACTCTCCACACTTCGCGGAGCGCTGACCTACTCCGTGTCTGCCCTGCAGCAGCAACTCCTCCTCACCTGGTAGGTAACCAGAACCTCGAAACAGTTGTTGACTCAAGGTGTTTGTGTCTTATTAGCTCGACTACTACAAAGAGGTACACTGTTAAATTAATTTTAAAACAGAACCATAGAGTATGATGCAGGCAGAAGCTTTACTAATCCTTTCTATGTCGAGAGAAAATCTAGCGCAATTAAAATTTTTACTCGTATTTAAAATTTTGACATGTAAGAGAGACTTTCTTTAGCGTTTGGTTCATAGTTTCTACTGGTAAATGGATTATGGTTTGCTAGAATTTTTTTTTTTTTCACTTTTTATTTGTTTGCTTGGCAACTTTGATATTTTTATATTTATTTCCTGATTTTTCGCTCTTTGTGTCGTTGTTTCTTAATTTTGTGTACTGTTATGAAATAATCTTGCAACTGGGGATCTTTATTAACTTTAATTCATCGTCTGATATCACAGCAATTAATTTAGACAATTTGTTGTCAACCTCAGTAACAGGCGCTTGTTAATTAAACTGCTAACAGTGCACAGGAAGAATGAGAGATGGAAGAAACAGAATTACACGATGAACTTCTAACTCTCGGGGTCATGGGTCATGTTTCCTGATCTTTGGTGTCTCTGTGCTGTTCAGATGCGAAGATTATAACGACTCAAGAAACGATCTCCTAATGTCCCATAGTATACAGAAAAATCTTCAAGTGTTAGCTTTAGCTTTGTTGGCGCTATACAAGAGAAATAAATAGCATATTTTCATTTCACTTTCCTAATGCTGGCACACAATTTTTTTTTCTTTCCCTTCATTTTTTTCTTTATTTTTCTCTTTCAACATTGTTGATTCTTTTCTTTGTTTTGAAACACTCTTGCTGTCATTCTATATCGTGCTTTTTTGTTCGTTCCCCAAGCGCTTTCAACAAGTCTTCATTTTCCTGTCTTTTCTTCAGCCTGTTTTACTAGATTCATCGAACCACAGCTTTGCAAGGCAACCTTGAGAACCTCACCACCTGAGGACAACCTCACAAGTTACATTTTTCTGCCAGGCGCTGGCCATTCGGAGCAGACAGCAATCTACCCGCGGTTTGTCCGCGGCTTCTGGACACTTCAAGACACTTCATCTTATCGGCATTGCCAGGATCTTGACCTTCTGCACGAACCATATGAAAGGAAGTTTTATTTGTGTTGATTCCCTCTTGCTTCTTTGACAAGATTGTGTAGGAAATGTTTCTTCTTTCTCCATGAAACCCAGGTCTTTGTCTATGCAAGGACAGCATTTGCAGGGTTCGCCTGATCCAGGGTCTTCTGGGCACCAGACGTCGTTGCTACTGCTGACGGAAGTGGAGGACAATGATTCAGGCTATATACCAGAGGTACATTGTTCAGATCTTCCAGTGGATTTGCAGCATAAATTTTACCGCAATGGCCGATGTTTCAAGAGTTACATCACGGCTGCCCGAACCGAAGACATCCTTAAGATAAGCTCTAGAAGCTCAATCGTCAGTATCAGTGTCATGAACTTCAAAAAGGACAACAAAAGATGCCTACACAAAGGAACTCTGATCAGTTCTTCCATTTCTGAAACAGACGGACTTCTGAATGCAAAATTTTCGAGACACGCGAATAAAAGATTCCTTCCTAAGATAGAGAGCTTGCCTAAAATCTCTTTTAAAATTCCACAAGAGACAGGTCGTCCAAACGCTCGCGAAAGTACCGCGGGTAAAAAACTCTGCTCCTTTGTGAGGTCGTTCACCCAAAGAGAGTTCTCCCTGCAGGACCCTGAAAATGCTTTCCAGCACATACCCACGGAGCAAGCTTATCCCACCCCAACCCAAACTTGTATCCCAACTTTGATTCACGTGAAAGCCAAGGAACCAGAAGAAGTCTTGGGCGAACATCAGGCTGCTGGCATCTCAACCACAGATGGTGAGAAGTCGGATCACGTGACAGAGGATGCCCGGCCTAGGAGGGCAAGCGGACGACAGCTGTGGGACAAGGTTGGGGTCAAATTCGGTTTACGTCGTAACGTGGGGGCAGAGGACACTGGCGAGAACGTGGGCGATGCGTGCCCGGTCTGGGTATGTGGGCCTGGGGGTACCCTACGTCCAGCATACGACCGCTGGGGTACCCGGCGGGACGCCCTCGCCGACCCCGAGCGCATGTGCATGCCCCAGGCCGTGCGTGAGCGCGTGCAAAGTGATGTGGAGAACCGCAAACGTTCGGTGGTGCGCAAAATGTCGCACTTCTTCAACATAAAGCTGCGTCTGAACTTGGAGGAGGACCTGCACTTCTGATTTTTATTGCAACAAATTAACTTTGTTCTATGATCTTTCCCACAAAGCAGTTTAATGTCATTTTATTACTATTCTTCTGTGCACATTGTCATAGCTCTGTGAGATCTCAGTGTTATAATATGTCAGGGTTACTATGGAAATATCAGTCAGTGAGGAGTTACAGACAATGCGAAGACTAAGTAATGTTTACGAAACCTGACATAATCACCTTCACATTTTTTTCCTAGCGAACGAAAAGAAGAACAATAAGCGTACGCAATTCTTTGTTATAAACAAACAAATCCCTGTGTTTTCTGGGTGTGAATGGAGCTTATGTACAAAGCTTTATTGATTTCTAACGACTTTTTCATGAAAATACTTGAAAACTGCTACACACTCAAAACAGCAGCTAGACGCAGTTTCTGCATGAACAATATATGTGCACAGCTTATGGGTTTACACTGTGTACAATGAAAGGAATAGGAAGTAGAATTTTTTTTATCTTAGAAAATCCATTGTGTACTTTGAGCATTTTTTACTGCTGCTATAAATCGTCTAAATAGAATAAGTGTTGAATGGCAATGGAATAAGACCTGTATTAAAGTGGGTGGGTAGGGGGGTGAGTGAGTGGGTTTATAGTATCTGCACGCGTATCATTGATAATGTACATAAAAATGACAGACCCTATACCAATAGAAGATGGTAAAAGGTCAATGGAAGATGTAAGAGCCTTATTTACCTTGGAGCACGGCTTTGTGAGAGCGGTGTCTACTTTCCCTCGCAGCACACCTTCCACACTTATGAAGTCTGGGATCCTGCGGCGCTGGGCTGGTGCGAGTGCCAGCTAGTTTATTTATTTATTTTTTTTTATTCATTTATGTTGCATTCTCGAAGTCCCTTTCTTTGAAATTTTTGGTTGGTCACGTCTAGTGGCCGTTTTAATAAACTTGTATTTTGGACTGTCCCTACGCTTGTGTGTGTATTTATTCACTGAGGAGCGATTGGTTTCGTCGCTCGCATCGTGTCTGTTGTATTTGTGTGTCAGTGAGTGTGTCTGTGAGAGTAAAACCCACATCGTCCGATTGTATAAATCGACAACACTTCTTCTCGCCTTGTCCAAAGTCTTGTAGTGCGAGTCGATAATGTTAACGCCATCTTGTTGCTTACATCCTTCGACCATGGCTGCTCCAGCCATCGACTTTCCTTTTTTCTCCTTATTTTCTCGTTGATGCCTACAGTCCGTACAGATACCTTCGTCTTACTTTCATGCACACGCACACAGTCTTCGTTGTACGGAGCATTTACTGTTCTCGCAGAATGGGGCATCTTTCAGGTTCGGCTGTCACTGGGTCAAAAGGTTACAATGGTCATGAGGATAGTCGCGATGCCACCAGCACAGACAGATGACTACATTCTCCAAAGAGCAACTGGGTGTCCTCGTAATAATGATGCTGGCAAAAGAATGAGCAACCCACTGGTCAGGAAGTTGAGACTGGCAGTTTTGATTGCCTGTTATTGGGAATAAGCGAAAGAAAGAGTATAAAAATGGACTAGTATTATGTTGATTGGCCTAAGGAGTAATGCTCGTGAAACAGATGTGTTTATGGTGATTGTTTAAAGGATTCAATGGTGGGTATGAACTCTAACAACCAAGCTACTGAAACTTTCACAAGCGAGTTACATGAACTCTCACAACCTAGATACATGACAGTTGGGAGGAACTGGAAGAAGACGACTGGCAATGTTTGCTTGGCTGCTTACAAAACAGTGGGGAATGGAGGGTTGTGGATTCAGATCTCGACTCTGGCATAAGTTACTTCACGCTGGATGTGACATGTTTAATAACAGGCCTGGATTTCGTCCATTATATAACCACAGTTTCTGACTTGGTGTACAACATCGATTCCTCCCCCACCACATTTATCCCCCTCTCTATCCCTTCTCCCTTCCCCACACATATGCACACACACTTTTTTTTTTTTTTGTATCTTCGATCCCCTCATATTAGTTTTCTTCCTTTACTACTAGAAATAAAATGTCTGTTTCGCCTATTTCATTATGTTTTTTATTTATCACTACGTCATGATTTCGTGATACATAATCTCACTGGTTTCCACCCTTAAAAAAAGTGCTTTTTTCACTCCCCCGTCTCTGTGATCTTCCTCATTACCATTAAGTATCTTAAACCCGCTCTGCGTCTTAATTAGAAGGGCTTCCTATAATAATAAGTCTATATCTTAATTTTCCCAAAGTCATATACGATCATATGTTTCCAGAGACCGTTTGTTACACAATCGCCATTTTTGTGCAAGTAGGCAAAACAGACAATGCCAGTCTGATGGTAATTTTCATTAGCTTGTTCTCACCCATCCTAAGTCATAGTTCGATCTGATGGCAAAAGTAAGGACACGTGAGCCGCCTGCATTCAATATGTCACTCGACCGTCTGGAAGCTTCTAAAGTACTTGGGTCGACGTGGCAGAAACAAGGGAGAGGAGAGAACTGTTTCTGCATCGATTCTTTTTTTTTTTTTTTTTTTTTTTTTTTTTTTTGTAATGATGTTTCTTTTCTGTAGGAAAGGAGGGGGAAAATAAAAAAAATTCTACATAATTTTGGTCAAATCATGAACTGTCTTAAACAAAAGGGAATGAGCTTACATACAGACGAAAATAGACGCGTATCCACGTTATGCAGATTCTGAAATCTGTTGTGCAAAGCAATGCATGTGGGTAAAAAAAAGTCTACGTCTACGTTTTACTTCTTTTTTTTTTTTTTCTTCGAGTTGGCCTCATCTTTCCCAGTCTGAGCTGCTTATTCTGCGCTGATGAAGTTTCCGCTCTATGCCGCTAAGACGCGTGATTAAAGGTCGGACTGAACTGATAGCATTTGAAGCAGGGAGGTAACTGAGCGCTCATGACGTGCAAGAGATTACTGCCCTTTTTAAAAAAAAAAATTACTTCACAAAACTCTAGGATTTTCTTTGTGGGAGGGAGGATCGAATGCAGGAGGGGAAGGTGGAGAGGTAGCACTAGAAAGCTCAGCTCAGCACTTATAGGTGGTCCACATGCTTAAAGTTATAGAAAAAGACAAGACCTTCCCCCGAATATTCCATTACGGCAAATTGAACCGTTACAGTCCGATAGTTTTATCAGGTCATAGTCAGGCTTGGTGTGGTCTGAAGGTTGGAGGGCACTTGGAAAAAAAACCGTGAGTGGATAAGTTTGTCATTGCTTTTGTGTGGAAGGAAGGAATGTCACAAAGAATTGTTGTTTACGGGTCTTTTGGCATTGTCGCTTGACTTTCCTAGAGACTGCTAAAGGTTTGGGCTGTGTGTGTGTACTCTGGAATGTCAGTCCGGGGGCTGGGGCATTACCAAAGTGGCTAGAAACTATCATTGCATGGTTGGCTTCGTCTCTCTAATTTCTGATTAAATAGTACAGTTAGCAACATCACTAATTAACGATAATAAAACGTCACCAGCTATCTCTTAAAATTATTTTATTTATCATGCCACTTTATAATAACACAAAACAAGACACTTTAATGAAAAGTTCGCAAAATAATTAAGTTTGAAGACGTACTGTAAATATAGTATTTTTTAAAATTCATTAGCTTTTATATGTCAACCCGGCATGATGGCCCAGCCCTGTCCAGGCAGCGAATCGGCATGAGAAGGCGGGGTGGGGAGTCGGACTAGCTATAACACGTTTTCAGCGACACTCCCCCAATGTAAATAACGGTTATTTTGTGCTTCTTTATTTTGATGAAGGGGACAGAACTGGTGAAATATGGAGACAGGGAGATAACCACTTCCTGGAGCTCGCACGCTTCCTCTTTACGTTTTCCTCAACAGTCTCGCCGCCATCATCATTATCATCATCATCATCATCATCATCCATCATCATCATCATCCATCATCCATCATCATCATCATCATCATAGCCAGGCGTCTTTGTTACAGACGATTTCCTCTTTACCTTTGTTGTCAGCGCTGTACATTGTTGTCAGTATTGTCATGTTCACTGTGACTGAGTTCCCATGTCGGAGTTAACATTGCCTGCGTCACGGACAACGACGACGGTCTCTTAAATCACGTGACTGACAGCACCTCGTAGCCGACCAATGGCACGTTACTGAGCAGACTTCACTGTCTCCTTCAGGTTTACGTGCAGCCACAGTATACTTAACACATTCCGCACTTCTTTCTCTGATCTTTATTTTCCTGAATATCAGCAGAATGACAATCAAAATAACATTTATCTCAGAAAATAAACATGGAGTATTCATTTTTGATGTTTTATTTTTTCATAGTTAATAGGATATAACTGGTAAAATGAAATTGTACTTTCAGTTTGGTTTTCCAATACAGTGAAGGTTGACTGCCCAGAGTTCACTTCTCGTCTCGGGCACGCTGTTCTTTCTCTGCACGTGACATCTGTTTACAGGGCTGGCTGCCTTGCAGTGATATAGCCTTAGTTGCTGGCACGGCGTAAAACACCCAACCCCCAGTTTGGTTTTCCTATCGGTTTGCTTTTTTTATTATTCACATGCTAAAAATAAAGAAAATAACTCGAACATGTCACTGTTTGTTGTTATCAGTAGAAATTTTATTCACCAACTCATTAGAATAAAACTAACATGCACATGTAAACAGTTCACAACTATTGTATTGAAAGACAAGTTTAAGGACTCAGCTGAAAGAACTTTCTCGATTGGTAGAGCAACAAAATATCTTTCAAGACTGTCAATAAGGCACTCGATTTTTAAACCTATGAGAATGACATATCCTGAAAAAAAAAAAGAAGAAAGTCTTCATTCTATTCTTATAGAAATCAGACATGACAGTTTTCACACTTTGTCTGCAAAGGTAGTCGGGTATGTTCATCTCTGATTACCTTCTAGTCAGAACATTGTAGGCTTTGGTGTATTTTATTTTACTGTATTTATTGATCCTATGTCATTATGTTTACCCATACCTGCAATTACTATTTTACCGCAGGCTTTTTGTTTATATTTTTAAAAGTTTTATACTTTAATTTCTAGTACTGAATGGATATGTCACGTGTTACTATATTATTATGAGGCGACATGTTAATATATACATCTTTAATTATATATATCTTGCATAATCTTTCCCATTCTATTAATGGAGTGAAGGCCTTGTCTATAAGAGGGCTTAAGTTCTAGAAGATAGGAGCTTTATTTATTTTTTTTTAATTTAATTGTGCTGATATTCTAATTTTGACAAAATGAAATGCTAATTTGGGGACTACTTCTATACCATGTATTCTATTTCACTAGTAGAGAATATGCGAGTTCAACTTTCTACGAACATTGCTTCGTGTGAACGTTTACAAATTCGTTCAAGTTTATTTATCTTTCAGTAACACCTACTACATAACAGCCAGTCCAGGCCAAACCCCAAGCCGAACAGTTTTTTTTTTTTTCAAAAAGCCAAAACAAATCATCAGGTCAGTGGTGATCGTCATCAGTGCTGAAACATTTATACCTTCACTCCTGGATTGTTGTGCTGTTGTGAAGACCTACAAGTAAGAAACAAACATTCACAGTTCATAAAGAAGTCAGAACCACAGGTTTGTAAAGTCTTCTATCAATCGAAAAATGTCAAAACTGAAAAAGAAGCAGGGAGCCGGAGATCAGTGCTCTGCCAGTGAAGTCTCGCCCTGATGGTGAGGATGCTCCCCTGCGCCGGCGGTCGGATCCTGTGGTTCCAGGGGCTGTCGGGTTCGAGGCCCGGGGTCTCGTGTCTGCTCCTCCGACACCCACCCGACCTCGGTCTGCACAGCCATCTCGTGCTTCACCACCGCGGGCTGCTGAGGGGGTGGTTGCGCCTTGTTGGTGGCCATTTTGCTGAAGGTTTTGAGGAGGTAGAGGCAGGCGAGTATCACCAAACAGAATCCTGGCACAGAGTGAGCAGAGTGTAGGAAGGCGAGTAGGGGCGAGTTGGACAGTCTGCTAGCATGGCAACATTTATACTTCTGTTATACTCACAGTCAGCCATCTCCTCCCTTGTGCACTCCCCTTCTCCCTCCACACACACACACGGCGAGCGACTACATTCATGCACCGCTGACTGCCATTACATTACTCTATAGACACCAGTGGTGTGACGTACCACTGACTGCCATTACATTACTCTATAGACACCAGTGGTGTGACGTATCACTGACTACCGTTACATTATTCTATAGACACCAGTAGTGTGACGTACCCCTGACTGCCATTACACTGTTCTATAGACACCAGTGGTGTGACGTACCGCTAACTACCATTACATTACTCTATAGACACCTGTGGTGTGACGTACCACTAACTACCATTACATTATTCTATAGACCCCGGTGGTGTGACGTACCACTAACTACCATCACATTATTCTATAGACCCCGGTGGTGTGACGTACCGCTAACTACCATTACATTACTCTATAGACACCTGTGGTGTGACGTACCACTAACTACCATTACATTATTCTATAGACCCCGGTGGTGTGACGTACCACTGACTGCCATTACATTATTCTATAGACACAGTGGTGTGACGTACCGCTGACTACCATTACATTATTCTATAGACCCCGGTGGTGTGACGTACCGCTGACTACCATTACATTACTCTATAGACACCTGTGGTGTGACGTACCGCTGACTACCATTACATTACTCTATAGACACCTGTGGTGTGACGTACCGCTGACGACGCCGAAGACAAAGCGAAAGCCTTGAAGAAAGAGCGGGACACTGAGGCAGGCGTAGAGCAGGAACTTGCGCCAGTTCTCCACCCACAACACCCCGGACCAGCAGATACAGCAGCAGCCTGCACGCCTACCAACACATCGACACACGTGTCAGTACTTCTGTTCCCACCCTGCCCCGGCAAACACACTCAACACTCATTCTGCACGCACCACCTGCAACTGCCTTGTGTCTGAGAAATCATTGACATTCTTCTGATACGTAACACTGTCATTAAAAAGCCGCCATTTTACTTCATTATCGCCAAGGAGCTGTGGGGTCCAAGAGTCCATCATGCATTGCAGACTACAACCAAATGGTAATGGTAAGCTGGTCAAAATAATAGTCTCATCTACGGTCCTGATAGCTTAAGAATGTGGATAATTAAGTCACGTGCCAGTAACTTTGTGTACTTGTCTAGGTGTTCGACCTGAGTACACAGGACAGGTAAGTTACTACTGTACACAGGACAGGTAAGTTACTGCTGTACACAGACGGGGTGAGTAATCGTGAATGAGACCATCGACAGGTGAAAACAAGCCATGGACAACCACTCACACGCAGCACGCGATCTTGTCCAGAATCCACGTGATCTCGAAGAAGGTCAGCACCACGCTGGCTGCCCTGCAAATAGTTAAACACTCTTCATTTCTCTTTCTTTGCTTCGCTCTTGTCTTCCTCGCTTCTTTTCTCTTTCAATCATGCATGCACGCGCACAAACCTCCAGTTTATATGGACGGCCATCTTCAGAGGTCGTACTTATAAAGCGAGATAGATTAAATGTTTAAATGTATTGTATAGAAAAAGACAATAAGATGCACGTGCATAACATGTACTAATTAGCACGCGCATCATGGCTGTGACAGACTCACACTTACAGCAAGTAGTAGATGGCATATTTCTCCACATCATAGTAACCCTGGAGAGAGGTGACAGTGGCGGCCCACATGACTGCAAACAACACGGGGACAGCTTCAAGGTGTGGGGTCAGCATGGGGTCAGCTACTATACCCGTACAACTTCAACGTCTCGCAGGTGGATAAATTAAAATAAATCTTTATCCACACTTAATACAGGTAATTATGCTGGAGTAAATTGAGATAAATCTTTATCCACACGCTAAACTAAAAGTGTCCCCGTCTTTTATCAAAATGGATCAACTTTTTTACAACTGTCTTTTTAGAACTATGTCAAGTACTCCAAGTCTAGCTATACTGAGTACATATGAGTATATACCTCTAGTCTGTCTTTATTCGGACTCGTCAGGATGTAGTAAGATATATTTTAATACTGTAAAACGCTTTGAAGCATGTAAAGGAAAACGAAAACAAAGAAATGGAAAATAATGGTCTCTGGTGGTCCACCTGCAATGGTGACGAGGCCCCACACCCGAGCTCCGTACGACGCCAGGTGGAGCCACTTGTCTCGAGGCTGGACCGTGGGTTGCAGAGGCTGCTTCTCGCCCTCCTCGACACCCGCCATCTTGACCTCCGCCCTTTGACCTCCAGCGAGACGCAGTTGCTAGATGTACTGTGTAGTGGTTAATCCATGCGGAGCACTTCTTTTTGCTTCGAAACAAAAACATTGATGAAGGATTAAACAGGATTAATTAGAAAAAATTAGAAATATTTATTCCTGAAATCAACGGTTAAAAGTGTCCCTATGAGGAGAATAGAAACTAGTAGGTAATAACAAGCTTGAGCGACAATATTTCTGATGGTTTGATTCTCACAGTTTGCATGCTTCCTAATTAACAGCATTAATTGTACGCATTCATTACTGCAGGAATGTCACAAGTAGTGACACATCAACACTGTTACCCACTGACAGATGTAAGACAGCTATGCCAAACATTTACAGTGACACTCATTAAGGATGTGGCAGGCTCTGCTCCATACTGTGTCACTCATGACAATCTGTGGTCCTGCAGTTTTAGTCACACTGGTAACAGCTGTGGGTGTGTAGACAAGGCCTCGATCCCTCGCACTGCCGGCTAGTCACCCTGACATTTCCGTCAATGCCACAATTACAGGCCTGCCCTGGATAAATTATTACGAAATGTAGCCCCTTACCCCTTATCCCCCTCTCACAGTCAGTTCCACAGACTACAATCAACAAACCTCTCTGAATGTAGTCACAGGATGGACAATTTACATTAGTTACAGGCGTTAAGACTCAAAGATAAACTGCAAATATACTACTCACAAATATACCGCTTATAAATATACCGCTCACAAATATATCCCTCACAAATATACTTTTCAAAAAAAAAAAAAAATAAGGGCCAGAAAAAGGTAACCCAGACACCTGAGGAGCAGCGTTTTCTCCTGTTAGCCTTAGAACACTTTACCTCTTTCTGTCTGACATTCCTACACTGCAAACTATTTCAAAAAATCTTTAAAATGCCATCTGTTTCAGTAACACCCTTCCTTCCCCCTCCCGTTTCATTTTTGTTTGTAATGACTTCGTGCGTGTGAATGAATGTAGGGACTGATCACAGGTGTCCGAGTGTAATACATTTCGGGGTCTGCGTGTATGGGTGTATGTTTGATCCTACGATCTGATTGGTCAAATGTATTGCTTGAGTGTATCCTCCCGTCTGGGTGGAGAGGTAGATGCGTATTATTATGATTATATATCCATCATCATCTTTGAACCAACCGCAACAATTGTGTGACTGTTGATATAGTAACAGTTGAATTTCAATATTTGACAGTGACGTGTGGAAGGCCCTTGCTTTGCAAGAAATGAACAGTCAAACAACCTCAACCCTGAATGAAAAAGTTGCAGGAACTGTCAGTGCATTTCGACTAAGCCATGTCCTGCCGCACGTCCGGTTCGTCGTTCTCGCACAGACTGAAAAAAAAATGTCCCTAAAGTCGCTCGAGAAATGGCCAGCCACCTTAATACAGTGTCTCAAGATGTCCTTTACGAGGGCTCGATGGTAGTCAGGTCAGGAGGTCACGGTGGCCACTCAAGCTGTTGCACATCTCACTGTGGCAACAAGTCGGTCACCATGGAAGCACAAGGAGGAGTAACGGTACCTTCTTCAACATGATGCCTGGACCCAGACCACTGGCATTATAACAATCTGTATAATCCTGTAGGGGATTGCCATCGGGACATATCTCTGCCCCACAAGCTGTCGAGCCATCCGGCTATGTCCACTGGTATCAAACATCTTCTTGGGTTCATGTTTCCCGATTTTAACCCCATTTAAGAAATATTTCCTGCTGAGTAACTGGTGAGCAGTGTTCACACTACCATGGTTTGCATGTGCATAATGTACACTTTGTGCAGTGGATGGCTTAATTCACCAAAACAATCGCATTTTTTAGTTTATTCGTGATTTTTTTAACAGTTAAACGAAATACAAGCAAAATAAGTACAGGTCAGTCAAGGACAGTGTACAGATATATTTAATATTTCCAGTTCATCCAGAATGCTTTGTGCCAGGCTTGATTTCTATTTCTGACTCACAACTACTAAGGAATTAGTAGTATAGTCAAACTTGCTGAAGGAATCTGACTGAATCATGGACTGCCAACTGAAACCGTTCAGCAAATCTTTGAGATCAATGATGAAATAGCTTAGTGTGCGAATGTAGATATGATAGACATGTAGACACACAGACAGAGATAAAATAGTGTGAGGGAATAAACAGCTTCAATTTGCCAGCTGTGCATGTTATCTAGTGATCGAACACTCCTACCAGTTCGAATCCTTATGTGGACAGGCTTTTTGAAATACGAACAACGGTCAGTAGAAAACAGCAAACTTCTTGTGCTGACACACCAAGCTACAAACGTTGGCTTCTGCATGCTCAATAAACTCCTTGTCAACAAAGTAAACAATTAAACTACACGTGACCTGGCTACTGAAGGCCACCTGACGCCTTGCATAGAAATAGAATGTCTCATGCGAATGAATTAAAAGCTGGCACAGGTGTCGCTGCGACATGTGTTCTGCACCGACAGAGAAATGTAGATGTGTTTGTTTACGCTGTAATGATGCTCTCACCTGCGTCTACCTCGTCTCGAATTCCTTTTGCAACATGAATTTTGATGAACATTTGATCCTAATGTTATGTATCTGCACACATGCGTGTCAGTGTGGGTGTGAGCGTGCGTGCGTGTGCACAAGAGACATTTTGATGACATGCGACAACGACACACTCATCAAAAACATTCTGTTCTGTGTTCTACAAATATACTTAAATACATCTTTGTTAAACATAATAGTTTATACTCACTGGGGAAGTTTGAAGTGTTAGTAACCGCGCAGCTCTGTCAGTCGCTGTGTCCCTCCAGCAGCACAACGTTGCATAAACAGCCGCGCAAATGGCGGACAGGACCTCCGAGGTCTGTAAGTAATAACGTGTGCAATGTGTTTACCTCCCTCGCTGATGCAGGAACTATTGACGTAGGTGGCGTGCGTGTGGGAGTGGCTATAGGGCTACAGCGACTGGCTGTCAGCGGAGGCTGCTGGGTACGCGGTGACCTCGCATGTTCTCACCTCAGTAACGACAACCCGCTGGCGCAGTTACCTCGCTTTGCTGCACACATGAGTGGCATCACGAACTTGTATCACTGGACTGCTTGCAGATGATTTTTTTCCTAGTTAACTATTGAAACGAGGCTGGTGTGTACAAAGCTTCCGGTTTAGTCACGTTCATTGTTTATGCTCGCCGAGACTAACAGCTGAGAAATTCGCAAGAAGAAAAGCGTTGGTCTCGGCAGACAGACAGCAGTCCAGCTTTACACATCTGTGATGACACGCGGCTAATTACGAGACCAGCCTTGATCACTATGTCTCTGTCTCTTTATCTATATTTCTGTCTCTGTCTAGCTATATATATATATCAAATATCAAAGCAGTGTGACAAAGTGTGTTGAGTGAGGGGCGGACCTAATTACACGGGTGACTCATTTCGTCTACGGAAGATCGTACACTGTGAAGAATATTTTAATACATAATATTGCTGGTAGCTTCACATTCAAAATAGTCTTCTATGCAGAAAAAATGCTGGCACTAACATCGTTTCCATGGTTACCATGTGATACAGAGACTGACTGAAAGAGAGACTGAGAGGGATAAAGAGAGAGAGAGAGACGGGCGATGGCCACAAGTTTTGTAATGTTTCCCCTTCTTTTGAAACTGTCGCCTGCTCTTTGGTCTGGTCCGCAAGCACACGGAGAACTGACAGCCTGTCAGGAGATGAGACAACGTCAAGTACCCTTCATAAATATATCTCTGCAATATACATAATATTTATAATTGCAATGTATTTGTAGGAGATATGGCAAATTTTAATTTTTAAGAGGTTGCGATATCTAAGAACACTTCTTGCTTTCTTATTAGTCTGTAATTAGTATGTATTAGACTAAGTAGATGTAAGTAAATTGTTTTTTAATTATTTTTTATTCGCGTTTTAAATGTAGATTAACGATCACAACTTTTTAAAAAAATGTGTAAGAAGTCTGCAGCATGCGTCGTCTAAGAAGCAGAGTCACTATCTACCTTACAGACAATATCATGATAATACAAAATTGTTCTTGGATTAGACGTTGGGGGTAGGGGAAGGCTGTGAACAAAAAGTCTGCCTGAGGTGGGGGGAGATATCAACAAAATGTCAATCTGTTGAAGAGTCATAAATAGGTCATTTATAAGGTCACTAACTGGGGTCTTCTTGGAATAAGTAGGTCTCTATCTCAACAATAACTGGACTTTGGTTTGGAACGAGACTGGCAATAAGAATGAATGAATGGCATTGAATACATAATTATTTTGTAATGTGAGAGGGACTGTAAGTGTCAAATTAGATTATTACAGATGGAGAACTGCATGTAGACATTGATGTTTCATATTAGACTCCACAATTTGTGACAAAGATGAATATGATGTTTTGTATTTTGTAGTTTTATTTGAGAAAACAAGCATCACAGATCCATTTGCTACAACAAACCCCTTACAACCTGAGTGTCAGAGGTTTGATCCAATGTCATGGTAGAACTCTTTGTGCATTGTATCCCAGAATCCTTACCATGAATTTCTTAAGAAAACTGCCAGTAGCAGAACCTAAGGCGATTGTGTTTGTCTCCAAAAAAAAAAGGTCAAAGGGGACACACGGCACTCCTGTCAAAACACCGACTGATTGTTCTGGCTTCAAGAAAGAGCTCACCATGGCAACAGGCAGACAATAGGAGGCACACCCTCGTCAAGATTAGGCAGTGCAGTGTCGGGGCTTGTATCTGGGACTCCGACTCTTGTTATCTTTGGCTGCAAGAGGAGGACAAGGAGGTCAAGTCCCTGTGTAGCCCCACACACTGAGGCCAGACAAAGTGGTGTTGAAGGATGTGGGTAGGGTAAACGTAAACAACAACAATGACGAATAAATATGTACATGGAAACCTAGATGTAGGGATGTCTAAAGAAGGGGAGATTGGGCAGAAAAAATAATCCCCACTTGACGATACCCAGATGATAATGACGCTCGCCTGTCGGGTGTTCGGGGCACCCACCATCACCTACAGTATCTTGTGAACTCTGCTCTTTATAAAAGGTTAATCTGGCAGCTAGGATGACAGTAGACATGCAATAGTCTCTTTCTCAAACTGCTTTTCTCTTAAGATCAAATTTTCTTGTTCGCGAAGTAAGAATCGCTTATCAACATGACAGGCTGTCCCAGGCCCAGTGTTCCCTTATCATACCTACCAACATGTCCATCAAGGTCACAAAGAGATACTAAGACAATACAGTCAGTGACGTATGACAGTCAGGAGGAATATAAAAGTCCCCTCCACACTAATCAGCCACAAATAACCAAGAAGGCCTCCTGTCTGGATTCTCGCCACACAATTGAAGCCTAGTGTTGCTGGTAATCTTCTGGTCTTCGTGAAGTTCTATTTTTCAAGACATACTGGACATTGTGGTCAAGAGAATATTCAGACAGTTTTTACTTTTAGGCTCGACATCATGGCTACTTGGATGCTGCTTTCTTTGGCCGTCTGCTTCTCCGTTGTCGCAGGCGAGCTCGTGCAGAATGGAGACTTCGAGTCTATGTCCGGGTGGAACTGCTGGAATTTCCAGTGTCAGCTCATTGCCTCTGGCGACTCGCGCTTTGGCAGTCACTCGCTGAGCGCCACTGGAAGGTGATGATGATGATGGATGATGGATGATGGATGAATGGATGATGATGATTATGATCCCTTTTCACAAGCTATCTCCTAGATACGATGAACCCCTTACGTTCACTGCCCCTCCAGCTTCTTGGCTATGGAATCTTTTACTTTGACCTTTGGCCTTTACACCGAGTTGAGAGTGACTGTAATTTGTCACATTGCACCACTCACACTCACATCGCTGTATGTACGTGGCCTGTGACAGAACACAAGACTGGATGGGTCCGTCCCAGAATGTTCAGATGAAGCCAGGACAGACCTACCGGGTCTCGAGCTGCATGAAGATCCTCAACGATCTGCCCAACACGGTTGGCCAGTCCCTGCAACTCATGGTCAGCTTTACCTTTGCCGGTCAGTTGTCTCCCCTTTCATTTGTCTTTTTGAATTTTAGGTCAAGGTTCGGTAAAATAAAAATACAGTGCAAGATGAAAACATATTTGAAAGTAATCTCTTGTATGTATAAACCTTATTACATAAAACAAGACAGGACATCAGTCGCCAAGGTCTATTACTCCAACACATTACTTCAGATAACTTGTAACATCTCAATGTTAGTGTGAGGGTGAAAACAGTTAAAGCAGTTGTTTCTTCGAGCAGATGGCAGCAACACCTACATGAACGCCGCGCTGCAGCCCATGCTGAGGGTGGCTGATGGATGGGTGTGTCTGCAGGGAGACCTCCAGGCTCCCACCATAGGTTTGGCATGAATTAGCGAATAATCAGGAAAAGATTGTGTTGTACAATTTCCGTTAATATAATTTTCACCCCACACTCTGCAACTATCAAAGCGCAAAAGAAATTTTGGAGGATGCTTGGTACATAACACAGAAGTAAAAAGAAAAATATTTTCATCGAAAGTAGCTTCACGACTTAAAATGAAACATTTTCTGAAGATTGTTAATTAATCTATGATTGCCTATGTAGCAACAGGGGTGGACTTAGGCAAGTGCAAACTGTGCACCTGCACAGGGCCGCCAAGTTCCAGGGGCTGCCATGCCAATATATATGAAATACAAAACAGAAAGAGAAAATAAGGACGCAGCTGACGGCAATGTGGCCGAAAAATTGTTTCTTGCTAATTAATTCGCTGTGTTGATGTTGCTAGAGTCGGAGCAGTATACAGTATGTGTAGTATTCTAACGGTCTGTGAGAATATTACGGGCCGCCACTTGGTTTTATTGACATTGGCGGGAGAAGGGTCCACCGTTTCGTTCTTTGCCCTCGGCCACCACGAGCCTAGAGGCGCCCCTGGTGACAATACTAGAAAATCTTCTTGTCTTCAATTACTATCCAAAGGATATTATGATGGCTGTATAATGTTTACTTCTGACTTGTCCTTTCCACCACAGCCTTCACTTCCGCTACCTTCTACTTCCAAGGACCTGCGCCTGGGGTCGGGTTTGCAGTGGACCAGGCGTCCATCACAGAGTTAAATCTGTCTGATGCCAACTGGCGGCAGCAGACGGACGAAGTCATCAACCGCGTGAGAAAAAGTGATATCAATCTACGGTTAGTGTGTACTCATGTCTGACTATTGTCTGACTATTTATTCCGTTCTTACTATGGTTAACTTAATGTTGCTAACATCAGAGTAGTGCACACTGTAAAATATGCTTGTCTTTCAAAGCTTTTGAAATAACAAAGATAATTGATGATATGAACTTTCACACAAAATAGGGGTCCTTCGTCTAGTCCCAATCTGTTTACAGGGCCAGCACCTTGGTCCTTATATGACTTCAGTTGCTGACTCGGAGTAAAACACTAACCCTCTCTCGTCGCTCGAGTTCAAACCTTACACACAGATCCTAAAATATGTAATACAGTCAAATCTCCCTACTATGCCACCTACCGGGACCGAGCAAAAGTGGCATAGTAGCGAGAGTGGCATAGTAAAGAGGGTTCGTAAAAACGGCTTTATTTGCTCAAGTTACCCGTCAGTCCAAAGCAGGGGTGGGCCATTAATTTTCCCAAGGGGCTGCATGAGAAATTGGGATGGTTTTAGAGGGCCGGACTAATATAGTTAAATCAGTTTTACCTAATACTGTATGTATAGTATATATACTGGCGGGCGGGTGGGCGGGCCGGTCACAGACAGGAGGCCTTTGCCCAGGTCTGGTCCAAAGCTCTCAAGAATCGTCGCTAGCTGTCTCCTCTCATTCTCCCCCTCACCTCTTCATCCTCCACCCCTTCCAACCACATCCGCGCACCTGCATCCTGTCGCTAGTCGACCCCCTCACACCTTCCCTCTGTCACGTGGCTGTCACCCGGCCAGCGACACCACCCCCCCCCCCCCACATTGCCAGCCTCCACCCTCCCTGTGTGCGTGCTATGTTCCATCCCCACTAACAGCGATGTCCCACACTACCATAGAGTATAATATTCGAGCACTGCGCGAAATTTCACAACTTGTGTCTTTTAACAGTCACAAAAAAGTGGCATAGTAGCGAGAGTCTGGGTGGCATAGTAAATTTTTTTTTACATTGAATTTATAGTCGGGACCGAGCAAAAGTGGCATAATACCGAGAGTGGCATAGTAGAGGGGTGGCATAGTAGGGAGATTTGACTGTATGTTTATTTGCTCATTGTTTGAAGTCAAGAGTCCAGGTCCACTTCAGATTACAATAATATTCTGCTTTGGGAAGTCATGTTGATATTAACTTCCATTTTTAGTTCCCGTAAAATATATTTTATTTAACCGTGTGTGTATGTGTGTGCTTGTGTTTTTTGTTACAGCATCACGACCGACTCCGGTGTCACACCTTCACAGGTGCAAATTAAGGTGCGGTTCAGAATGTTGTCAGTACTGGGTTGTGGCCGTCATAAAAAATTGGACAGCTTTGAGAAAACATTTAACAGCAAAGGGTCTTGTAACTTATGTAAATGTGTATAAGGGATCTGTCACGTGTGCTGGGGATGTTGCAGGTCAAGCAGACCAAGAAGTCCTTCCCCTTTGGCAGCGCCGTCAGCGCGTATAAGTACGTGGACTCCACGCAGCAGAAGTACCGGGACTGGATCCACACTCACCTCAACTGGGCCGTGCTGGAGAACGCCCTCAAGTGGACAATGCTGGAGTGGGACCAGGTGACCCTCCCTAGCAGCACTGGATGCACCTACATGACACTTTTAACCATGAGAAACTCAGATTGTCTGAACTGGTTATGAAGAACAAATTAACTGAGTTTTACAGATTACATTTCAGCAGGTTACAATCGTAAAGACTACCACAACATGAATTTTGGCCAATGAAAACTATTCATTTCATTCTGTTCGCAGAAGGAAAATTGTTAATTTGTTGTTTGTTTACTTTATTACAGGGTAACTTTAAGTCAGAACCAGCAATGGGGACCATCAAGGGCCTGACAAGTCATGGGTAAGAAAAACATCGTGAAAGCTCGATTTTCTTTATCTGCTGGCGCGCTCCTCGTACCTTGCCTCGTCTTTTCTCTTTTCGATGATTGTCTTTCATTGCGATGTCCACTGTCCCACTAGTCAAGCATGGAAAGTGAGCTCCGGTGCAGGTCTGTTTGGATTTCATCATCATCATACAATTTTGATTTCAAGTCATTATGTTAAATTAATCAAAAGTATTGTGCTGATGTCCTTTCTTGTCATAATCCCAGCATAAAGGTCAGAGGTCACAATCTGGTGTGGTCTGCCTCAACAGACTTTATCCCCCCATGGGTCCGCGCACTGTCCGGCGACCAGCTTCGAACGACAGTCAAGCAACACATCGAGAAGGTGTGCAACATGACACGAGGCTAGTAAGTGTGTGTGTTTGTTTGTTTGTTTGTTTGTTTGTTTGTTTGTTTGTTTGTTTGTTTGTTTGTTTGTTGTTTGTTTGTTTGTTTGTTTGTTTGTTTGTTTGTTTGTTTGTTTGTACCTTCCATGAGCGTTTCTACAACCTTCAAATGTCAGGTGTGAAAGACTCGGTGACTTTCTCTCTGTGGGAGATGCGCGTGCTTAACATGTTGTTGTCTCTGTCAGCCTCCAGCACTGGGATGTCAACAACGAGAACCTCCATGGCTGGTGGTTCCAGGATCGACTCCAAGACCGTGACTATGACCTGGAAATCTTTCGTATCGCGCACAAAGCTTGTCCGGATACTCTTCTCTTCCTCAATGAGTACAGCGTGGTTGCCGGTGGCGGTGTCACACAGGTGAGTCGTTTACTTTATTACTGTTCGCCTTCTACTGTTAAACATACTCTTCCCTGCTTTCTGTGAGGCCATCATGTAAAAAAATGCTTATTTTGGTGATTGTCATACGCATGTAAATAAAGCAATGTCAGTGTATTGTAGTCTCAGCGTTAGCGAACCGTAAAGATATTTTTTCTGTACACCGACCCCATAATTTATCATATGTGTGTGTGTCAAGGCCTACCTGGAGCAGGCGAAGAGGTTCAAGGCTGCCAACGTTGGCCTCGGGGGTATCGGGGTACAGTCCCACTTTGCCTACAACTTTGAGCCCAGCCCTGCCCTGGTGAAGGTAAGTCTAGTAGGTTCAGTACCCTCCATCTACTCTGACTTGACCTTAACCTGCTATACATTTCCTTTGTGCGACGTCACATGTGTGCGACTAGTGACGTCACGTTGGCGCTGTACCGCCGTTGTGTGCGTGTGTACGTGGCTTACCTGTGTGTTTGTAAGTGGCTTACCTGTGTACGTGTGTGCAGTACCGCCTGGACACGCTCAAGCAGGCAGGCGTGTCCATCTGGGCCACGGAGATGACGGTAGAGGTGGACGACGAGAACAAGAGAGCCGACTACTACGAGCGAGCCCTGAGGGCCCTGTACGGCCACGAGGCGGTGGACGGCATCCTCCTGTGGGGCTTCTGGGACCAGGCGCACTATGCCGGCGAGAAGGCCGCCCTCGTCCGGGGAGACAACCTGGAGGTGAGACCTTCTGCTCCTAGCACCTCTCGTGCTTTCTGTGTCGTTAATAATAATAATAATAATAATAATAATAATAATAATAATAATAATAATAATAATAATAATAATAATAATAAATAATAATAATAAGGGGGAAACATGCTTGAGATAAGAACGAGAAGGGCAGATAACTGCCAGCCTATGGCCAGGTATTCTCTGTCCTACATCCATGTCATCCATGTCATACATCCATGCGCGTGTTGCAGCTGACGGCGGCGGGGAGGCGCGTGCTGCATCTGCTGGAGGAGGAGTGGATGACCGATGAGACCTTCACCCCGACCTCGTCCAACTCCCAGCATACTGTGCGCGGTTTCCACGGCGACTACGAGGTCACTGTGCTGTACAAGGGCAGCGCCAAGAGTAGTCTCACCCAGAGGTTCACCCTGGGCAAAGCCGCTCACGCCGTCACCATCCACGTGACCGCCTGAGTACACAACAGGATCAAGAGGGTCAGAAAATGTAAATAAAATTGCAATAAATAAACCAGCTGGGAAAACAGGAAGAAATTAGTTGGTGTGTCTGTTTTGACTGTTGATGCTAGCAGAAGACGATGAGTTCACGAGGTCAAGAGAACGCCGGTAGATGTTCAGTGACGACACACCTGACCGGAGGAGTTTTTTTATTACCTTGCTTTAAATTGAAGTGTGGCAGCTACCTACCTGTCAGTTAGTCCGACTGTTTCCGTTGGTCTAAACCAGGGATGCACAACCTACGGCCCGCGGGCCATATCCGGCCCCCGACGCGGTGCCATCCGGCCCGCGAAACTTCTGCCCACAGTGCAGGAAATCGGCATGTTAGTAATAAAAGAAGACCTTAAAAAAAACGAAAAAAAGGAAGAAGTATTTATCCCTACGTAGGGGCGTCTCTCAATCTTTTTTTCGATGGACGAACATTTCGATTCAGTTCTCCGACTTGGTGTCTCTACGATGAGGCCGAACATTCAGAAGTTGGTTTCGGGAAAACAACTTCAAATTTCCCACTAATTAGTACATAATTAATGGTAAGTACAACTTGTTTCTAATAAAAAATGTTATCTGCTCTATTTTTTTTTTCCTTTTTGTATTTTTGCGGCGAAGTGGCCCGCGACACGGCTGTCCGAAATGGATATGGCCCGCAGGCCGAAAAAGGTTGGGCATCACTGCTCTAGACTCTAGTGTATCCACATACCGTACAAATATTTTTCAAGGAAATTTGCGCAGCCATGTAACGATATACAAGAACCAACAAATAAACAGATGAACTGTTCTAAAGATCTGAAAGCTCTAGCGTAAAAAAAATTATTTTCTCAAAAAAAAAAAAAAGAATACACGTGTTCTTCTGGCAGCCATTACCAGTAATATGGATCAATGCACTCTTCCGCTCCTAGAAGACACTGGAGATACCTAGCTATACCTGGAAACATCCGGTCACTGACAGACTGTTTGTGCTCCCGGATAACTGTATTTGTTTTAGTGACAATAATATGAAGCAAGTAGCGGCATAAATATCTGCCATTTCTTGTATATAAGTAGACACATGGAAGGATGGCTTGGACATACAGACATACAGACTGAAAACAGAGAGGGAAGAAAGGTAGACAACACCTAAACCCCTCCTCTCATCCTCTATACCCTATACACCTGATAGTGGGAATCGCCTTCAGGTGGAATCACTTCTCACACAACATCATCAGCACCACCTGTGTGGTCTCTCTGTGTGTGGTTTCTACTTTCGCTTCTGCTTTGGGTGTGAACAAGGGACAGCACTCACCTTGCCTTAACACAGTGTCTGTCCGAAGAAATCTTATTCAAGCTTTGAGAAGTAGAATCTTCTTCGTATACAGGCCATCTTGTGGACAGGCACTAAAGTTTGGCAGATGAAAGTCTCCAGGAAATGTCCTTGGGACACGTGATAACCTAAATCGGCTTTAGAACTAAAATAAGTCCATTGTTAGAGAGTGAACTGTATGTGTATTTTTAGAAATTCAAAAAACATTGTTCAAAGCACCTAAAATTAAATCAGATAAGTACAACTTTGAATTATGAAACCACATCATAAAAACAGCCTGATAACGAGTCTTTAAAAGTCTGGGAGTTACTAATACTGAGCCAGACAGTTGCTACAGTTGGTGACCCATCTACCTGCAAGGTGTGCGATTCCTGCTGTCACTGCTGACAATGTTGAGACCAGAGGACCTGTGGACGAGGACCAGCGTCCTCCTGGTTGTGCTGAGTTGTCTTGTGGGAGGAGAACAGCTCCTCAATGGCGGCTTTGAGACCATGAACAACTGGAACTGCTGGAATTTCAAATGTGAACTTGTTGCTCCAGGCGACTCGCGCTTTGGTGCTCATTCTCTCAAGGCGTCTGGCAGGTGACTGGACATACTTTCCACACTTTCAAACTCCATACTTCCCTGTGTTCTCTGTCTCTGAGACTGATTCTGAATGTTGCAGGACCCAGTCCTACATGGGGCCATCTCAGGATGTACAGCTCAAGCCCGGGACTTACTACAAGGTGCAGAGCTACATGAAGCTGCTCAACCAGCTGCCCACCACCATCGGCCACACCCTCATGTTGGAGATCAGCTTCGCTCTGACAGGCAAGTGTACACTGATTGGATATGACTAATTAGCACTCGTTGTTATGTATTGTTTCCAACGGGTCATTTTAGAACAACAATTACACGCAAATGCGTGTGGTCACCAATCTCACGATTGTTTGTATTTACAGATGGAAGCTCTACCTACATCACTGGGGCTCAGCGTAACATGGTGACCCTTGCTGACGGATGGGTGCTCATGCAGGGAGACTTCCTGACTCCTAGTCAAGGTTTGAAGATTTATGGCATGATGCAAGATTAAAAATAATTAAAATACTCGCATCGGTTCATCTTATAAAGCTTATCAATTAACACAGTTTATATTTATATTTAGGAATGATGAAGAAACACTAAATGAGACTGAAACTTCAAAGGCTTGTACATTTTATGAAGCTGAATGTTCTTTTAGTAAGTGGAAATGGTCATAAAAGTGTAACAGGAAATAATGAAAATGGACAAGGGGACATAATCATAATAGGAAGATACGGCAAAGGACGGGAAAGTTCTAGGTGCAAGGGTGCAAGATATCAGAAACCATTTTTTGTTAATGCATTGAGTCTCATTGCAAACACAAATATGGCGAGGAAGCAAGTAAAATAATAATGACTGCCAGTACAGCAACAGGAGACTGATTTCAAGGTAAACATTATTTATCACGAATCAATGTCCCAAACGAGTTCTTACTTGCAAAGAAAATATTTGAGACTGGAGGATGTCACGGGACAGAACTGATCATTAATATGGGTCGGCAGATGATGATGCTCACCTGTTGTTTGAAGCTAACAGTCTGTACCTGTGGTCGTCATTAGTCTCACAGGTACAAATAGTCTTCGTGTCGTGCAGACGGTGGCACGTGGTCACTGCTCCTTGCGATCACTGATCCGAGTATAAGAGTAGTGTGAACTGGGTGGTGATGCTCTGTGTTGCAGCCTTCAAGTCAGCAACCTTCTACTACCAAGGACCTGAACCCGGAGTCGACTTCGTCGTGGACCAGGCAACCATGACCGAAGTGGACGTCAGCAGCGACAACTGGCGGCAGAGGACTGACGAGGTCATCAACAGGGTGAGAAAAAGCGACATCAACTTCCGGTAAGAATCCTCTTTCTTGGTTGTGTTTCCTGCATAGATAGAGTGTAAACACGATTCCACATACATTCACTCTCACACACTCCCCACCTACTCACATATATATATACTCCCTCACACACATACACACATATACTCTATATTATAATATATATTTCCTTTGTGGATGTATATATCTGTTGTCTACCTCCAGTCTGTCTATTGCTGTTCTGACCAGCCTGGATGTCTCTCTACTGACATCTATGTCATCGTTATCTTCCTAGTTATTTATGACTGACGTCCAGTATTTGAAGATGAAAGCGTCCAACAGAAAAGACTAACATTAAAAATAAATTGTGTGGGTGGGTTGTAAACTACTTGACTGCACGTGTCGGTATTTTGTATATCCTGATAGTTTCTGTTTCTTGCATGTTTCTCAGGGTGACTACACCAAGCGATGTTTCACTTCATGATGTCAGAATTGTGGTATGTTCTCTTCTTCTGTCAGTACTGTCTATAGACATAGTATAGACACACACATATACACATTTTATGGCAGTATCATGTTGATTGGTGATTTGTGATCAGTGGTGGCCGATGCGAGGTGCAGGGAACATGGTGTGAAATCAAGCACAACGATTACATTCTAGTAATGGCAAATAACCAAAGTTAGCAGACAGTTTCTGCCCTTGTTACCTGAGCAGGTGACAGCCTATGGCTCATTAGTTCCACAGAAATTAAACTTTAAACGTTTCAGCAACAGTGTTTGAAATTCACGTGACACAGATACAGTTAACATTTCCTAATGGATCAAAGGACACAGTCAAAGAGAGAACTACACCTTTGAAGTTTCATAAAGTGATTGGACATGTACATCACTGTACACGATATAGTTATATACTTACCTGTGCATGTTACAGATCAATCAGACCAAGAAGTCCTTTCCATTCGGAAGCGCCATCAACTCGTGGAAGTACGTGGATCCAAACCTGCAGAAGTACCGGGACTGGATCCATGCCAACCTCAACTGGGCCGTGCTGGAGAACGCCCTCAAGTGGGAACAACTCGAGCCGACTCAGGTCTGTGTCCATTCATCTGATACACACATACACCTGAGTATGACTGACCCTAGTATTTACAGGTGTTGAACAGTAAGATGCAATCGGGAATTATGTATCACTCCTATGTCTGTGTCTCTGAGTTCGGTGCTTGCTATGAAACCTCTTTTGAAAACAAACTCTACTTCATTGTGTGGATATCAAAGTCTGAACGTATGACCAATAATAATAATATGTTTAATAAGAAGAATTATTATTATCATCATCCCAGCTGTAAATGTATTTGAGTAATATCTTTGACATTTTGTAAGGAAACTAAAACATTTAGTTCTTCTCGAGCTCTAGCTTTCTTTTGTTGACAAGCAGGTCAAACTGATGCTGGGTATAGGTAAGAAAACCCACGTAGGTATTGTCTTTCGATTTGTGTAAAATCGTTGCACACACACACACACGCTTGCATGTTTTTACTTTACACTCCTAGAGTGTTTTGTCTCCTCCACAGGGTTTCCTGCAGTACGACCGTGCGGTGAAGACTCTAGAGGGGCTGAAGAGTCACGGGTAAGTAAAGTATATCTTACAGTAATACACACAACACAGAGAGATGCATTGAGTGCTCGAGTTCTTGCTTTCAGTTCGTTTCTTTCTAGCCTTCACCCAGTTTTATCCTTTGAGACAGAAAGTGTGAAAACGAAACAGCAGGAAAGGGAAGTAATTTTAAGACATCTCAAGGGAGATAATTATGTTCACTGCTAGGTTATATCTACGTGAACATTAATGTTTTGCGTGCGTGCATGCGTGCCCTCGCGTGTGTGTGTGCGTGTGTATGTGTGTGTTTGTGTTTGTGTATTTTTGTTTGTGTGTTTGTGTTTGTGTTTGAACAGGCTGAAAATCAGGGGACATAACCTTGTGTGGTCTATCGACGAGTTTGTACCTGACTACATCAAGGGCCAAACCGGCGAAGAGTTGAAGGCCACAGTTCGTAACCACATCCAGTGGACGTGCAACCTCACGCGCGGACTGTAAGTACTTTATCCTTCCGTCGTTTCTACAATTATTGTTTGTTTGTTCTTCTGTTCCTCGTGTGCTACTCGTGTCTCCTTCTTGTTCAAAAACGCTACGAGCATGTTCCTTAGGAGTGTGAGTATGCGCTATACAACACTTGCCTTCATCATTATTATTATTTATATTATTATATTATAGTTACTTTGATTTAAGTCGGAAACAATGAATCATGACGTATTTATGCATTGAAATTTATCTTAAAATAACCATTAGCTTAACTGCAAACTATTATTAAATTGCCCAAGTTCTATAAAAAGGTTTAATTCTTTAATAAGGTACAGTGTTTACACTGGAAAACTGAGCAGTGTAGTGTGCCTCAATATATTCTCCTACACAGGATGTATCTGCATAGTCGACAGACCGTGTCCACATGTCCACAGCCGACAATCTTTGCAGTTGGAATAGTTCAGAGATGAGTTTCTTATCTCTTCCTTGTTTGGGTCTGGTGTGGACACCAGACTAAGTTGCTGACACTAGTGCACATATCTTCGTGTTCCATTTTCAGGGTGGAGCACTGGGATGTAAACAACGAGAATTTGCACGGATTTTGGTTTCAAAAGGCAACTTCATGACCTCGACTACGAGCTTGAACTTTTCCGCGAGACTCACGCTGCTGACCCCCGCGCCCTCCTCTTCCTCAACGACTACGGCGTTGTGGCTGGAGGCGACTCCACTGGGGTCAGTCCTGACATGGACACTTGTAATCGGTCATACACATTGATAAGTCTTTACTGTACTTATCTGGCGGCCTTGTGTCTTTTTTTTATTTGTTTTCACTATGCTTTTGTTCTTAACTTTGATTTTGTTTTGTTAGGTTTTTTTTTCGCTTAAGTTTTGTTTTGTTAAAGAGAGTACATGCATGAAATATATTTTATCTATTATTTTAGGTTTGTCAATAATCTTAGTCCTTACAAGGTAATGTGTCACTGTCCTGACAGGCTTACCTGGCCCAAGCTCGTAAATTTAAAGCTGCCAACGTCAACATGTATGGTCTCGGTGTCCAGTGCCACTTTACACCTGAAGTTGAACCCTCCCCCACGATGATCAAGGTGAGCTGACATTGTCTAACCCCCTCCCCAGCTATTTCATTAGCTTTCGCCACTAATTGCAATAAAATAAATTAAAAGCGACTGGGTCACAGTGCTACAAATTAAAGCACTGAAGCTACAGCCAGTGGACTTTGCATGATGTTGTTTACAAGGCGTGTCACGTGCTTACTGCTTAGACACACGTCACTGTCTGCCTGTCCAACGTTGATGCTGACGTCATAGTTGTACAACCAGCTGACAAGGATGTCAACTCTATGGTCTCACGTTGATTTTGCCCAGTGAGGATGTCTACATTACAAATAAATATTATAGAACTTAAAACTGTACAAATACTGGCGCACACTTGATATTAAGTAACCGAAATAATGTGTAAAAAATCTAATCAAGCTGCCATTTGTTTCCCCAGTCTCGCCTGGACACACTGGCACAGGTGGGTGTGCCGATCTGGGCCACGGAGCTGACGGTGGAGGCAGACGACGAGAACAAGAGAGCCGACTACTACGAGCGAGCACTGCGCGCCCTGTACGGCCACGAGGCGGTGGAGGGCATCTTGTTCTGGGGCTTCTGGGACCAGGCCTTCTTCGCCGGGGTCAAGGCCGCACTTGTCAGTGGGGACAACCTTGATGTGAGTGGATGTGCTTCTGAAAATGAAAACAGAGTTAATATGCTTCTTTATTTTAAAAAAAAAATGTTTGACGAAAACATTGTTGCAGACCTTAAAGAGTTTTTTAATAGTCTTTCTCTTTTTTTTCTTTCTTGTAAAAGACAAATGATGGTGTTCTTTATCTTTTGTGCTTTGTTCGCCCTTTATGTATTGTGTAGGTGTGCATAGGTATTTCTTTCTCTCATGGAGGCAAGGAGCAAGTAAATCGGTTGCCGGTCACTAACGCAGTTTCTCGTCAGATCTCACGTAAGTTTTTGTCTTATTGTGCAGCTCACAGCTGCCGGACGGCGCGTGATGGATCTCTTTTGGAACGAGTGGATGACGCACGAAACTCACGAGGTGTCGCAAGCCAATCAGCAATTCACTGTACGTGGTTTCCATGGCGACTACCAAGTGTCTGTTTATTACCGGAACCAGGAGCTGCCGGCCCTCAGGCAAACATTTTCACTGGTCAAAACCGCTCACACTGTCGACATCAACATCACAACATAGAGTTTCACATCATCGTCAGAGTACTTCTGTATATGGGATAAATAGAAATATGATAAACATGAAACATAAACAAGACGTCACATCAACCGTCGCACATACACACATACCTCACCAACAACGTCACTAACACACACACACACACACACACACACACATGACAATACATCATCGTCAGCTTGTGATAAATATGTCTGATAAATGACAAATAGGACGTCACTTCAACCGTCGCACATGACATCACCAACAACGTCACAAACACACATGACAACACGTCAAAGTCACGTAGGAGCAAGACGTCACGCAAAACAAACATGACGTGAACTGCACGTAACTGTCGACACAGAGGCAACGTACACTGACGCGAAGTCGATCACAAGTCAGTACGACAAACGTTTCATAATAAACTTGTAACAACGGAGTGTAACCAGAGTGTTAGAGTTCTCTCCCCAGTGAGTGTCACACCCAGCTACGTTCAAGCGAGATAAAACACTAATAAAATCTAAAAACAGAACTAAATGCAATATCAAAAATTGTTTTAAATGATAAAAGGAATAATGTATTGTATGAATAAACATTGAAATACATTATAAGTCATTACAGTGTCTTTTCGTTGAAAAACTCTCTCACTTTCTTACCTGTAACATTGAAGTGCAGTAACGCGAAAAGGTTTTTTGTCCATCTGTTGATAAACCAAACTTACCAAAAAACAATAACAAATAAATGCAATTACGATTTTTTTTTTGTGCTGCTCTGTTTGCTGCGGTGAAGCATCGGAAATCGTTCGGTCTTGTCATCTGACATGACACCTTGCTCAAGACGGTCCTCCAAGGTGGTCGACTCTGTGGCAGAAGAAAGGTTGAGTGTGAAGTAAAAGAGTGGGCAAGCTGTTCACTGGGGTAGGAAGACCTGCCCTGGTGGTGTGAGTTCACCTCGGACTCAGTTCCATCAGAGCTTCGGTACGATTTGTTCTCGTCAAAAAGCCTTCACCTGTTCTGGAACTGAACTCAACTGTCATATTCCTTGAAACTACCGATGGTACGCCTGAAGACACTGGATGCTCTAAGCCTTAACTGCCAGAAAATATATCGTGTAAGAGAAACAGAAAGAAGAAGGGAGGATACTGCACAGACAGGGACGTACACAAACAACGAATGTCACCATTACCTTCTGTACTACAATCACAACCAACGGATGTTGACATGGAATGAGATGACGGAGTATCGTGATACTTGCTTGCTTGACTGAAGCAAACGAGGCTGAGAGACAGAGATCTGACCGCCTGTACTTTTCTGGGTTTCTGTGCGGCTGTAAGCAACCATCAGTGATAAAACTTCGAGGGGTTGTATGTTTGTATGTTAACCAAAGGTATTGCAAAACTGTGGTACTGCGTGAGAAGATTTTCATTCCAAATAGTGAACTGATGTCCCTGTCCCTTGGCTTCTGCCTTCCAGGGAATTTTCTCAGCTGTTCAGTGCAATAGTTTATATTCACCCCTAGCCCAAAGCTACTTCTGCTAGGAATGTAATCACTGATCACACACACACACACACGCACGCGCACGCACACACACACACACGACTTCGTGTCACCAAATGCTCCTAAGCTTATTTTCGTGGCTTTAACAGGTGTGATCTGACGAGTATGTCGAAAAATCGTGATTAACATGTGACCTGTCTTACAACCCACAAACATGCAAAGTTGAATTTATGGCACAATCTTGTCTACCTACAAAACCTACAATGGCCATTTTTTGGGGAGCTTCTTCACATCATGTATCTCGCTCCTGTGTACAGACCTGTTTGTAAGTGTCTGAAGTCTTTTGGTAATTAGTCAAGAACTGATTGCTTGTTTGCAGAATGTTTTTATTGCACTGTGTAGAATGTTTTTATGATTTACTAGGTAAGCTAGATGACAGATGTTTTTATCACATTTCTTTCGGTGTTGATGCAGTTATGCCTAGACAACTATTGTGATATTTCAAATAAATAACTTTGGGTAACTAAAAAAAATGTAATATGTACTCGTCTGTTGGGTTCACCAGAGATACCTTGGCAAAAAGATTAGCGAACAGCGATAACAAGGAGACGATAAGGAAGGCGAAGAAAGAGTCTAAAGATAAGAGTGCATGGAGTACATGGTGTTGTTGCTGACCTTTGCCATGTCCGGCAGGGAATGAAGTCTTCAGTGGACTACACAGAAAAGCTTAATGACATCAATAATCAGGACTTGCCGAATGGTTTGAATAATTTTATGCATGTTTTGAGAAGCACGATTTTTGTGGTCAGATTAGGGACAGTCGCTTATTTCCGATAATGACAATCATTTCTTAAGATTGTGATGGAATTGTTGAAGTGAATAAAGGTTGACAAGGAACATGGATGAATTGTTGGTTGTGGGTTGTTAGTGTGGGTGCAGCATGTACAAGATGCAAGATTCTTTCTGTTGTTTGCAAATCTGAAAATAGACATTGATTGAAGTAGTTGTTTGCCTTGAATTATTACTGTTTAAGTCATATAAATATATATAGAAGTGCATTGACCTTTTGCCGCATTCTGTCACCATGTCAGCTTGCAAAATGTCATGTACACATAAGATTTTTATTGTATATGTTCCAATTTTGTTTCTTTTACCACCTATAAAATGACATTCCGGCTTTAAAAAAAAAACAAAAAAAAAAAAAACCACTTAAAAAGAAATAAAATGAAACACAACGACAGAATAAGTTACTGTGGCTCAGCCCTAGTCTTCGAAGTTTTATACTCGTGGAGCTTCTCAAGGAAGCTGTTACATCAAAGAAAAAGCGTTACAGTCGAACACCCCGCCCATTACCTGAATGCGAACCATGCCTGGTTTTGAAGATGACAATAGGTGTCAGATAAGAAAAGACAGAGTTGGAGCCGTTACTGCTTGTTGATGTCAAACCAAGAAGGGATCCGGAGGACGAATTTTAACCTTTCACGATATAAAAGGCAGGTCTCCTTAGTCTTCATTCACATCGCAAGGAACTTTTACCTGCAAAGTGAGCCATCTCTACCCTCACTCCTCACGATGTGGACTCCAGTGGACCTGTGGACGAGGACCAGCGTCCTCCTGGTTGTGCTGAGTTGTCTGGTGGGAGGAGAACAGCTCCTCAATGGCGGCTTTGAGACCTTGGGAACAACTGGACCTGCGGGGGCTTCAAATGTGAACTTGTTGCCCTGGCGACTCGCGATTAGGTTCTCATTCCCTGAAGGCTTTTAACAGGGACTGGACACACTCTCCGCACACTAATTGAGCTTTATCATTCTTACGGTCATGTCTCAGTACTTAATGTTGTCTTGTCTTGGAATATATTTTTTATATTTATTTTAGATATTTTCTGCCCTTTGACTCGATCTATGTTTATTTGGATCTTCAAGAACATTTGTGCTGCTACACTTTCGACTATAAATCTGCTTTGCCGATTGCAATAGTAAAGCATGCTAAAGATTTCAATTTATCGTCAGTATATTGGAAGCCGTCTTGCTGTCGACTGTCCATGTTTGTTTGTTTATTTATTTGTTTATTTAAATTAGGTCTTTTATTTTTAAAACGTTATTCTCGTCATGTACGTGATGTCACAAAACCGCACCATCATTGCTACCACCTTGAAGACTTCTCATCAGAAGATAAAGGTTCCCTGATGCTGGATGTTTCAGAACCAAGTTCTACCACGGACCATCGCAACCGGTGCATCTCAAGCCCGGGACTTACTACAAGGTGCAGAGCTACGTGAAGCTGCTCAACCAGCTGCCAGCGCATCGGCCACACCCTCATGATGGAGATCGCCGTTTCCCACGCAAGCAAGCATTTCGTTCCTTCCTTCGTTTACGGACGTGTATAGGTGGACTGCTGTCTGACTGCCGAGACCGACGCTTGTTGCAAACCTCTCCTCTGTTAGTGTCGGCGAGCCTAAATAATGAACGTGGCTAAACCGGAAGCTTTGTATACATTAGCCTCGTTTTAGTAGTTAACGTGGGAAAAATCTCATACGCAAGCTGGCCAGTAATACAAGTTCGTGTTTTTTTTTCTTCCTCCATCCTTCCTTCGCGCATGCGTGCCTGTTAGCGTGCGTGTGTGCATTGATATTAATTACTTACCTTTGATAATAATTTTTTTTTTACTGTGTAAGCTTGTTTTCGAGTTCTTGCCTCGTATGCAGGAAACCCCTATTGGACGATCGTCACTATACCGCAAGAATTTTTATGTGGAATCGTCACGATAGTCCAGCAGGTCTGTCTAAGATTATAATTATTATGAGGAAGCATACTGTTTTATTTACAGACGGACATACTGATTTCATTGGTGGGGCTGTGCACAACCTGCTGACCGTTGCCTGACGGATGGGTGCTCTTGCAGGGCGACTTCCAGACTCCTAGTCAAGGTGAGCAGGACTCCACATCTGGACAGAATTCATTGCACATAACGACCATAGTAATTTGAGGGAGATACGTTTACTGCCTTAAATGTGACATGACAAGTTAAATACAATGCAACACAACACACTCCAGTAACATTCAGTATCATACAATGCAATGCGATGCGAATACATGAACATCTGCATCGGTGTTTTCACAGAGCATATTCACTCTCAAATTTCCTGGCCATCAAATGCCACTAAGAAGCAATGTTTATTTGTATTACAGCTATATCGTCAGCAACCTTCTACTATCAGGGACCCGAGCAGGTGTAGAGTTCCTAGTGGACCAGGCTTCCATGGTTGAGGTTAACGTCAACGCCGATAACTGGCGACAGACGACTGATGCAGTCATCAACAGAAGTTAGAAAAGTGACATAAACTTCCAGTAAGAAAATCCTTTCTTCTTGTACTCGGGACTCAGATGCTGTATGTAAAAATACAGGTGTGACACATTCTGATACATTTATACGCAAAGCTATTTCTATAATTTTTTTTACAAAGAGCTTTTAATATTTTTCAGTGTCACCACAGCCAGCGGAATAGCTCCACACGACGTGACGATTGAGGTGAGTGAGATGAGTTCAGCTGGTGTGTTGTCACCAATATTAGTGCTGTGAATATTTTAATGTCGACTTCTGATGCTTTGTCGTAACAAGAACATTATTGCCCTGCCGTCACAACTGCCTAAAAGGTGAAAGTTCTCACCTATCATTACACTGAAATCCAGTGACGGGTGTGCTACCTCTAAAGATAATCCCACAGTTAGTGATCGACGTAAATGAACTCGAGGTTTAGAAGTATTTGACACTCTCATTGGATAAACACAAACACGTATCTCATGATGGGAGGATTGGGATGTTGCAGGTCAAGCAGACCAAGAAGTCCTTCCCCTTTGGCAGCGCCATCAACTCGTGGAGGTACGTGGACTCGACGCAGCAGAAGTACCGGGACTGGATCCACACTCACCTCAACTGGGCCGTGCTGGAGAACGCCCTCAAGTGGGGGCAGCTCGAGCCGTCTCAGGTAAGGCAAAAAGAAAAAAAAAAAAAAAAAAATTTCAAAAATTCTTTTGGGCTGAATTAGGGGAGATAACCTATAGTTTTCTAGGCTTAGAGCATTAGTTACCTATCTCCCCTTATTAGGAAAACTAAGGTCTAGTACAGGGGTGGGCAATTAATTTTCCCAAGGGGCCGCATGAGAAATTGGGATGGTTTTAGAGGGCCGGACTAATATAGTTAACTGTTTTACCCAATACTGTATATATAGTATACTGGCGGGCAGGCCAGTGGCCGGGCCTTTGCCCAGGTCTGGTCTAGTATATAAATTACTGAAATAATTTGTTTTACCTCTGTAAATGAGTTTATATTGCATTGTAACCAGAAATGAGTAACTAGTGAAAATTTCAGACCTCTAGGACGATGTAAAGTAGGTGAAAAATCAATTAAACAATTCGACTGAACACTTCATTACTTCGCATCACCCGCCTGTACTGTAACGGACAGTAGACAAGTTTAAAGTGTTTGTATTGTATGCTTTTATATATGAAGAGATTTTAGTATAACTTGCAGTATATTGTTTGCATTACTTTTTTTCTTCACGATATTATATCCCACAAAACAAACTCAAATCTTTTCGGCTAAAACTATTTTACTGCTGAGTTAATTATAGATTCCTTAATGTGCTGCAAAAGTAATTGTGGAAATATGTGCGTTTTGTTTGTATGTGTGGTTGTGAGGATATGTAATGACTCTTGAGTGAGGCATGGCTGCCTTTAAACAGTTGTGAATATTTTTCCCATCACAGGGCCATTATGCAGTACGAACGGCAGTCCAGGCTCTCAAAGGACTGACAAGCCATGGGTAATCACTTAGTGACATTTGACCTCTGTATCGGTAATGAGTGAAACTTGTGACTTCACACTTAGGAGCATTGTTACTTAGTTAAGTTACTGTGGAATACTAACACATGAATCCAAAATAAATTTTTACTCACCATGCTTTGATTTGCTCCAAAAAAACAGACTAAAGGTCAGAGGGCATAACCTTGTGTGGTCCATTGACCAGTATGTGCCGAGTTACGTCAGGAACCAGACCGGAAGCCAGCTGCGCGACACGGTGCGCAAACACATCCAGTGGACTTGTCAGCTCACCAGCGGGCTGTGAGTGGACTTATGCTTTCAGACTTGTCTTGATGGTCCTTTGGACACCACGTCTCATTCAAAAGAAATCCTGTTCACAACGAAATAACAACTGTCCTTCAATACAACTTACATGTCTTTTGTACTCTGTACTGTACTCAGATGTGTCTTCATCACACAGGGTGGAACACTGGGATGTAAACAACGAGAATCTGCACGGATACTGGTTTCAAAAGCAACTCCATGACATCAACTACAATCTTGAAATATTCCGTGAAGCTCACGCTGCTGACCCCCACGTCCTCCTCTTCCTCAACGACTACGGTGTTGTGGGTTCTGGCGCATCAACAGGGGTGAGTGCTCACAGCTTTATCTTCAGACAATAACTTTAACCTGTTGTTCCCGGTGACTTCAAATGAGATAATTTACTTTTCCTACATATTCTACAATCATTACTTGGAAATTCTTAAGTTCTTATTTTAAGTTTACAGAACGATTCTAAATAATATTTTATGTATTTCACGTCTTAGTACTTTTGTTTGGATAATAATTAATTTGCAAAAGAAGGAAAAAGTCACTTAATACATCATTTTCTCGTCTCCAGTGGGAAAATGAATGTCTGTCGGGCTTACACAATTCTAAGTATATTTCCGAGGAGCATTTTCATTCATTCCTGTGTCTTCAACAAAACAGTTTTCCTTCTTTTTATTCATAATCTGCTTAAGCATGTTTGACGACAGAAATATGTTTTTGTAATATAATATTTAATCTTGTAATGTATATTTTCTTGCAAGGCATACCTGGCGCAGGCACGTAAATTTAAGGCAGCCAATGTCAACCTGTACGGTCTCGGAGTCCAATCCCACATACCGGGGGGAACGGAACCCTCTCCCACGATGATGAAGGTAAGATGCAGAAAATGTTTTCTTTTTCCGGCAAGTTACGCAGACTTGAATAAAACCAAGAGAAAGCCATCAGATTTTAAGAAAGCGTTCAATGCCTCGTGCCAAACTTTAGGCGAGGGTCTTTAGTGTGAGAGTGTCTTCGACAATGAAACAAGTGCGTTCGAGGCCGAGTCTGGTTGGAAGCCTCGCTGCCCCACCATCACAATCAGCCATCGGGGAAGGTCGAGTTGTTAGAAGCAGAGGGACCCAGCCTGCAAGAGTTCATGGGTTACTAAGGTCACCTGTGGGCTACGAAGTGGGACATCCAATCTACCATTCCTTTCCTCCACTAGTAGTCAGGCAAAAAGCACGATCGCAACTTTTATTTATGTCTATCCACCCTATGATAGGTGTAAGGGTGCATATTCACTCAACTTTCAGACTAGTTTTATATTTTAGATTTGGCGATGTTTCACTTCGACATTGACAGTCCAAATAATTCTTTCTCTGCAAAAGTGAAAGCGAAAAGACTTGAACTAATTAAGCAGAAACGCGGCGAGTGGCAAGACCGAATATTTCTATTTGGCCAACTAACCTGGAGCGGGTAGTCAAAAGTTTAACATAAGGTTCATGATCTGCATGTCAAGACTACAAATGGAGTGGGCCTTTCTCAGTTTCTCTTGCAGGCTGAGCTGGACTTTTCTGCTGGACTCTAGACACGATGAACCCGTTACTTTGGCTTTACCTCCAACCTTTGAGTTGCGGAAAACCTAACGCTGTATACTCTGAACATGAATGTGCCTTAAGTAAAACAGAAAATAGTGGTTAAAACTCAGGACTGATCTCTCCTGTCCACAGTACCGCCTGGACACTCTGGCTCAAGCAGGTCTGCCCATCTGGGCCACGGAGCTGACGGTGGAGATCGCTGATGAACATCTGAGGGCAGACTACTATGAGCGAGCACTGCGAGCCCTGTACGGCCACGAGGCGGTGGAGGGCATCTTGTTCTGGGGCTTCTGGGACCAGGCTCATTACGCCGGCGAGAAGGCCGCTCTGGTCAGAGGCAATAATCTGGATGTAAGTGATGAAGATTTTTCTCTCTCTGTCTCTCTCTCTTCAGGTCACGTGACATGACTGACATCTCATATCCGCTGTTGCAGTTGACGGAGGCTGGGCGGCGTGTGCTGGACCTGCTGGAGAACCAGTGGATGACTCACGAGTCTCATACCCTGTCGACAGCCAATCAACAGTTTGCTGTGCGCGGTTTTCATGGTGATTACCAAATCTCTGTCTTCTACCAGAACCGCGAGCTGACGGCCCTCAGGCAGACCTTCTCACTGGGCAGGACGGCGCACCCTGTCACCATCAGCGTCCACACATAGACATTTCTTTCATGTCCACAGACAACAGTCATCAGCATGGGGCTAGCAAACCCTTTGTTTAAACATTGTCCTTCATTAACAAAACGAATTTGTAGATCACCCACAATAATAAAGTGTATTTCAAAACACGCTTCAACTTGCTCTAGCATGGATGTGTATAGGTGGACTGGTGTCTGTCTGCCGAGACCAAGGCTTAGCCTCTTGCTAAGTGATTCGTTGTTAGTCTCGGTGAGCCTAAGAACAGAATGTGAATAAACCGGAAGCTATGTCGTCTCATGCCTCGTTTTAGCAGTTAACTGGGGGAAAAAAATCGTCTGCCCGCAGTCCAGTCATACAAGTTCGTGGTTATAGTGTGGCGCAAACTGAAATTACCAGTGTTGTCCATTGGGCCATGGGAATCCATGGGAACGTCCATGGGATGGGATGGGAGCACATTTGTATTTCCATGGTAGTCGATACTTGGAAATAAATTTACTGAATCTTAAATCTTTCCTCTGAATCATCTATTGTATGTGAAGTAGCAGGAATTATAGAACAAAAGCCGAAAAGTGGTTTTCAGTGTTGTCCATAGGATTGTTAATACCATGGGAATCCCATGGGAAACATCCCGTGGGATGGGACGGGATGGGACAGGCATAAATTGCCATGGGATGGGACGGGACGGGATAGAAAAATATGTCCCATGGACAACCCTGGAAATTACAGCGATTAACATCTCCACTCTTTTGCATTCCTTTGTAAAATAAATGCTACATCAGATAAAATTTCAATAAGCCGACTGCAGAACACATCATCACCACAAAGTTAACAGAGATAACGTAAATGTCTCCAAAGTGCACAATATTTCAGTGAAAAAGCACATTAATGTTTCAAAGCTGTCATGAAAGAGTGTGGTTATGGCTGTAGTGTGGGTTTGCACGTCTGTTTTACTCTAGAAATGACGTCATTTCTCTCTCTAGAAATTACGTCATTTACGCGGGTGTGCGGTGGGAGCTTAGGCTCGTGGTGGCTGTGAGGCGTGATTGGTTGTGGTGTGTCAGGTGGCAGGACTGGCCAATGGAACTGGAGTTTGGACAGAAAGATCTAGAGGCAAGCGGAGCGTTGTTGGCTAGAAACTTCTGGGGAGTGACATCAGCGTCAGGGTCTTTCGCCTGCAAGCTTTTGTGGAGTAAAGTTGACTGAAGTCGGCTCAAAGCTGTCTAAAGTCTTCACTGCAACCCTGCCTGAGTAGTGTGTCGACTTAACAGTTGATTTCAGAGGTGCGTTGACCCGCTCTGTAACAGAGTGTATAGTGCTTCAGTACCAACAGCTGTTGATGAAACCAGTAAAAGCTGAATCTGGTGACGAAACGTCGGTCTCTGAGAGGTGCTGCTGTTGAATCAACGCCCAGATCTAAAGGGACGGAAGAGCCGGGGTGACACACGGCAAGACTAGAGCAAGAGTGCCACGAGTGAGTCTGTGTAAACAAGACAGTGCCAGAGTCTGTGTAAACAAGACAGTGCCAGAGTCTGTGTAAACAAGACAGTGCCAGAGTCTGTGTAAACAAGACAGTGCCAGAGTCTCTGCGCTGGACACAGAGAAGCCGCTGCAACGGACCGTGACCCAAACAGTTCTGGGACGTCGAGCAGGGGAGGCCTCCACGGTCACGTGACTGTTGGTGTAAGGAGATAAGTGGCGAGCGTGTGTTGTGCGAAGTAGTGTATGCTGTGTGTAAATAGATTTAAGGTTAGTTGAACAGTGACTCATTAGATATCTGGACACATTAGATGTAAGGGGAAACAATTGGGAACGGGACGACCTAAGAACCAGCCAAATTAGGGGAGACAACTTATTACCAAGTTACTCGTTCTTGTGTATTCCCTGTTATATTTTTGGTATATTATGTTAATCTTTAAAACGTACTAAATTGCCCCGAGTTGTGTTTTTCATTAGGGTGATGCATGCTGGGGGCTCGTGTAAAGCAAGTTATAGTGTAGATCTGCAAGTTAGTACAAGCGCATGCAGTGAAATGTCATTAGGTGGGGGTGTCGACGGTGTGTTATACCGAGTGTCAGATATCATACCACCTACCAATCTACGGACTCCGCCCCAGGTTTGCGACAAAAACAAAAACAGCAAATATACTCAACCATTCCACCTGAAATGTATTCGTTATACCCCATGATAACAAATGTGCACTAAGCAAACAAATCTTCCTGCCTCATATTAAAGGCCTCCAGTAATATCCGGTGCTTCACGGCTTCTACTTGTGATCAAATATTTCGTACAAAGGGGTTCATTTCAAACAATGCTTTTTAATTGGATCTTTCACTGTTATATTTCTCGCCAAAACTGAAGAAATAAGACAATAATTTGTTACCTTAGGGCAGGTCAGGGGTAGGTTTCTTAACGATGCTGTCAATGTTACAGGACGGTCAACCTCTGGTTTGGAGGGAACAATATCCACGAATGACTTTTGAATTTTACCAACTGATGATTAGTAAACTTAAAAGTCTACATTAATTTCATAAAATGTTGTCACCTTGCATCATCACTGTTGAACTAACTTTTATGTTTTGGCAGCATGTAGCTTTTTTAAAAGGAAATGTCTTGAATTCTTGATCGTTTGGCAAATTGTATGTCACTATATCAGGTTGTAAAATATAATGTACTCGTAAGGTTGTTACTGTAAGATACATCCCAACTTTGTTTATGTTACCATTTAGGGATACAAATGTCTTCTGGGCTAAAGGACAAATAAAGAAATGAAACAAAACAGCAGCAGAAATCACACTGACCCCTGACCTGTTTAAACTACATATCGGATAGAATGTAGGTGACTGTCATGTTCGCTTATTCTTCAAGACTAGTTCATCGGAAAGTAAATGTAAATAGATAAGACGGATATGGCATGAAAATCCTACTCAATGTTACTGTCGAACCCCACCACCCCCCTCCCCCCGCCTACACCAGAATGCGAACGATATTTAGTTGTAAAACATTTCACTGCAAAACCAAGGATGACAAGGAGATATCAGATAAGAAAAGGTCAAGTTGGAGCAGTTACTGCTCTCTGGGGTCACAAAAATGTGACAAGGAGGAGATTGGAACATTTCACGAAATAAAAGGCAGCTCTCCTTAGTCTTCATTCACATCGCAAAGGACCTGGAGGCAAGGTGAGCCATCTCTACCCTCACTCCTCACGATGTGGACTCCAGTGGACCTGTGGACGAGGACCAGCGTCCTCCTGGTTGTCCTGAGTTGTCTGGTGGGAGGAGAACAGCTCCTCAATGGCGGCTTTGAGAGCTTGAACAACTGGAACTGCGGGGGCTTGAAATGTGAACTTGTTGCTCCTGGCGACTCACGCTTTGGTTCTCATTCTCTCAAGGCTTTTGGCAGGTGACTGGACATACTCTCCACTTTATAATTTTTATGGTCATGTTTTAATACATAATGTTGTCTTTGTCTTTGAGTGCATATTTTAACGAACTTTTTAATATCTGTCGCCCGATTCCCTTTACTCTTCTTTATCTTGGTCTGTAAGATCATTTTTGTTTCTATGCTTTCTATTCTGTCAATCTGCTTTGCCGCATTGCAAATAAATTTTAGAAGGTTAAAGGTCAATGAGTTTTTGTCGTACTTTTAATTTCAAAGAGCGATAAACAACATTATTGGCATTTAGTCTCCATAGCGTATGTTTAGTGTTTACTAGCGTACTGAGATGCACTGCTAGTCCACAGCAGAAACAAAAAAAAAAAAAAAACGCTGAGAGTAGACAGCAAACGATATTTATTTATTATTTTAGGTGTTATATTTTTAAAAAAAACGTTCTGCTTGTTTTAAAAGTATTTTCTCTGCTAACATCCCTCTTATCATCTTTTTCTTGTGACTGGCTACTTGATCTTTGAGTGGTCTGATCACCTCAGGTCAAAGTTTTACTAAAGGCTTTTTAAGGAAGCAAGATGAAGGTTGGTGATGATGGATGTTGTAGAACTCAGACGTACCATGGGCCGTCACAACCAGTGAATCTCAAGCCCGGGACTTACTACAAGGTGCAGAGCTACGTGAAGCTGCTCAACCAGCTGCCCAACCATATCGGCCACACCATCATGTTGGAGATCTCTGTTTCTCACTCAGGCGAGCATTACCTTCTCCTTCCTTCCTTCCTTCCTTCCTTCCTTCCTTCCTTCATTCATTCATTCCTTCCTTCCTTCATTCATTCCTTCTTTGCTAATTAATATTGCTTGCTTACCTTTGTTAATGAAGAACATGAAATATAGTTTAGTTTGCAAGCGTGTAAGTTTGTTGTAGAGTTGTGGTCAAAGATAGTAGTAGTTGTCGCATGGTGTGATTAGAGGTCAGAGGAACAGTCAGCACAGTCCATTCTGTTCAACTTACAGGTAGTCAGACTGATTTCATCACTGGGGCTGTGCGCAACCTGCTGACCGTTGCTGATGGATGGGTGCTCATGCAGGGCGACTTCCTGACTCCTAACAAAGGTGAGCAGGACTGTCAGACTCACGTCTGGACGGAAGTTCTTGCGTATGACGACCATAGAAATGTGAGGGAGACAAAGTTACTGGTTTCACCTGTGAGGTGACTAGTCAAATACAATGCAGCACAACTCACTGCAATAACATACAGTATCAGGCAATGCAATGTATCATTACGCGTTGTGTCTACTGTCTGATCTGTTATTCGTACGCCACTTGCTATCTTCTTGATTGTTCTTTTATGTCTACGCCAAGAAGCTTTTTTCTTATGAACCACTTTAAATGGTGGACTAGTGGTCTCTGCTGGCATATCTGCGCCATCTTGCCGCTTTTGGAACTATGTGTCAACAAATTAGAATTTTCTGTAACTAAACCATGAATTTTCTTGACTGTTGGTGGACCTGTTATGCCACTCGTTATTGTCAGGGTCGCAATGGACAGCAGTCTACCCTATACCAAACCCATGGCACTCTTCATGAGCAGATGTCTCCACCTTTGTCTCTAACGTGTCTCTAGCCTTTGTTTGCTGATGTGTTTTGGTCTGTGTCCGTATGTTTATTATATCCATTTTGTATCTGTTTGCATGAGTTCTTTAATTGTTTTCATTCTTTAATCAGAAACATTTGTAAAGTTCATCGAGTCCACTGCACAGTGAAAAAATGCGCAACATGAATCTTTATTGTCTTTTTAATACATAAACACCTGGTCCAGTTTTTGATGGTGCAAATCCACTCTGGTGGTTTGGACTTCCGTGCTCATCTTATCAAATGCTACTTAGGAGCAATGTTTATTTGTATTACAGCTATATCAGCGGCAACCTTCTACTATCAGGGACCCGAAGCAGGTGTAGAGTTCCTAGTGGACCAGGCCTCCATGGTTGAGGTTAACGTCAACGCTGATAACTGGCGACAGAGGACTGATGCAGTCATCAACAGAATTAGGAAAAAGTGACATCAACTTCCAGTAAGAAAATCCCTTTCTTCATGTACTTGACACCGTGGTGTATGGAAAGATACAGGTGTGAAACATTCTGCTACACCTGCTATTTCTCTTTTTTCAGTGTCACCACCGCCAGCGGAATAGCTCCACACGACGTGAGGATTGAGGTGAGTGAGATGAGTTCAGTTGTTGTGTTGTCACCAACATTAGCGCTGTGAATATTTTAATGTCGACTTCTGATGACACGAATCTTCTTGGCATGTCCTCACAGCTACATGTTCTAACCCTGACCTACCATCTCACGATACATTGGATCATGATGGATAGTGACGAGTGTGCTCCCTCTAAAAATAATCCCACAGTAGTGATCGACGTAAATAAACTAGAGGTTTGAAGAATTCGACACTCTCATTGGATAAAAGAAACATGTGTCTCATGATGGGGAGGACGTGGATGTTGCAGGTCAAGCAGACCAAGAAGTCCTTCCCCTTTGGCAGCGCCGTCAGCGCGTATAAGTACACGGACTCGGCGCAGCAGAAGTACCGGGACTGGATCCACACTCACCTCAACTGGGCCGTGATTGAGAACGCCCTCAAGTGGGACTTTCTCGAACCGACTCAGGTAAGGCGAAAAAAAATCTTCATAGATGACATCGTTGTTGACCATGTGGATGTATACAAGTTATGGAATCTATGCAGTCGTCATTGCTCGTATCCAAACCTCGTATTAGCAGTTGAAGAACGTTTAACTACAAAGAATTAACCTGTGTTTGTGTGTTTTTTCATTCAGTAACATATTACCCTTTTTTTTTTATCCCACATTAGTATTTCCAGAAGTTCATTAAGCTATTATTGTGTGTCTTTTGGTGTCATCAGTCTGCAGTACCTTAGACAGCAGACAGGAGCTTTGTCTAAACTATGTATTGCATGTTTATATATATATATAATCTATTTGTAGATTTTACTGTATCTTGCAATATGTGGTTTATTACGTTTATCCTTTCTGAAATTATTTTCCACAAAACAAAACAAATTTTTATTTTTGGCTCAAACCATTGTAACGTGGGAAATATGTGCGTTTTGTTTGTATGTGTGGTTGTTGGAAATATAATGAATCTTGGGTGAGAAATGGCCGCCTTTATACAGTTGTGTATAGCAAACAGTCGTCACTCAAGGCTTTTTTTCCCCATCACAGGGCCATTATCAGTACGACCATGTAATCCAGGCTCTCAAAGGACTGACAAGCCATGGGTAATCACTTAGTGAGATTTCACTCTGTACACAGACTTGCTCACACTCAACGACACTTGTTACTTAGTTAATTACTGTGGAATACTAGCACATTGTTAATTAGTTAATTACTGTGGAATACCAGCACATTGTTACTTAGTTAATTACTGTGAAATACTAGCACATTGTTACTTAGTTAATTACATTAATCCAAAATCAATTTATAGTCACAGTGTTTTGATTTGCTCTAAAAACAGAATAAGGGTCAGAGGGCATAACCTTGTCCAGTCATATGACAACTATGTGCCGAGTTACGTCAGGGGTCAGACCGGAAACCAGCTGCGCGACACGGTGCGCAAACACATCCAGTGGACTTGTCAGCTCACCCGCGGGCTGTGAGTGGTGTTCACTGTTTTTCAGTCTTGTCTTGGTGGTCCTTTGAACACCACTCTTATTCAACAGCAAACACATTAACCTCTCAGAACTCAACACCTTTCTTTCAATGTATCTTGAAATGTCTGTTAGACAGCAAAACAAACTCAGTACAAGGTCTTATTTTCTAAACCTGTGTAAATATTGTCTCAATATATTGTTATCAATATACATGTCCAAATATCACCAGACATAGAAAGAAGTTAACTCCTAGAGTCAAATGTTTCCATGGATACGCATATTTAACGCAAACGTATCCAGGTACAATCATGACGTATGGAGAATGGAAATGGTATCGATATGGGGAAACAGTATTTTGAACTGAACTCTGCTCTCTAATTAAAAAGAGTTTTCTCAGCAAAAGACCTCACTATAGTGTTCGGTGATCCGGATTATATTCTTTCCTAAAAAATGTAATCTGGGAATAAACAATGTAAGTAAGTGCTATGATAGGCTCCACTCACTTACAATGTTCTATATACTCGACACAGACAATACAGAACCGACTGGAAACACGATGTTAGGGCAGAGGCCGTCTTTCTAATAAACTCACTGCTAATGTGACACCTAATGAACTATTGTAAGGTGGTGACCCTACTCAACTACTGACAGGACGATTGCACACTCACATACTCATGCCATACTAAGATATGTCTTCACCACACAGGGTGCAACATTGGGATGTAAACAACGAGAATCTGCACGGATCCTGGTATCAAAGGACACTCCATGACATCAACTACGACCTTGAACTTTTCCGAGAAGCTCATGCTGCTGACCCCAACGTTCACCTCTTCCTCAACGACTATGGTGTTGTAATGTATGGTGACTCAACGGGGTGAGTGCTCACAGCTTTATCTTCAGACAATAACTTTAACCTTTTGTAATTTTAAATGAGACTTAGTTTTTCCTACGTATTCTGCGATCACTACTTGGAAATCATTGCTCTAATTTTAAGCTTACCCAGGAACGATTCTCAATAATATTTTAACCGTTTCTACCACATTCATAAATTAGTTTTACTTTATGTGTAAAGAACAGTATTTTATTTGCGCAATAATGTACGAATGAAAGGGTGAGTAGTAGTGGGTAAGAGAACATCTGTACGTGTGTAAACTATCATAGAAGTATAACCTAAGTATAAGTCCTGGACAATTTTTGTTTATTCCAAAGTCTTAAATGAAGCAGTTTTTTTCTAATTAATATTCATATTGAGCTTAAGGATGTTGGACGACAAAGCAAGTTTTGATGACATGATTTTTATATGCGATGTATATTTTCTTGCCAGGCCTACCTGGCTCAGGCACATAAATTTAAAGCAGCCAATGTCAACATTTATGGCGTCGGAGCCCAGTGCCACATGCCAGCAGAAACGGAACCCTCCCCCACGATGATCAAGGTGAGACGCAAAAACCTTGTTCTGTTTCTGGCAAGTTATTCAGACTTGAATAAAACCAAGAGAAAGCAATCAGATTTTAAGAAAGCATTCGATGCCTCACATAGTACTCTCGGCGAGTAAGCGGGTTGGAATACCGGATTCGGTCTGAGGTTGGAAGCCACCAGCTACACCCCATTCCAATGACGGTTTATCGGGGAAGGTCGAGGCTCCGTAAACCAAGGGCGGGACCTATATGCTGGACCCTGGACACAATAAACCAGTTATATGGGCTTAACATACGACCATTAAGTATCATACCTGAACATGAAAGTGCTTTAAGTAAAGCAGATAATAATGACTGATCTCTATTGTCCACAGTACCGCCTGGACACTCTGGCTCAAGCAGGTCTGCCCATCTGGGCCACGGAGCTGACGGTGGAGGTCGCTGATGAACATAAGAGGGCAGACCACTATGAGCGAGCACTGCGCGCCCTGTACGGCCACGAGGCGGTGGAGGGCATCTTGTTCTGGGGCTTCTGGGACCAGGCTCATTACGCCGGCGAGAAGTCCGCTCTGGTCAGAGGCAATAACCTGGATGTAAGTGATGGAGTGGGAAAAGTATCACGATGACAAACACACCAACAGTGCATCAGTCAGACGCATCATGAGGAAATTGCCAATGTTCTCTCTCTCTTCTCCCCCACTCTCTCTCTCTCTGTTTCTTCTGCTCACGTGACATGACTGACATCTCATATCCGTTGTTGCAGCTGACGGAGGCTGGGCGGCGTGTGCTGGACCTGCTGGAGAACCAGTGGATGACACACGAGTCTCATACCCTGTCTACAGCCAATCAGCAGTTTGACTGTGCGCGGTTTCCATGGTGATTACCAAATCTCTGTCTTCTACCAGAACCACGAGCTGACGGCCCTCAGGCAGACCTTCTCACTGGGCAGGACGGCGCACCCTGTCACCATCAACGTCCATAAATAGACATTTCTTTCATTTCCACAGACAACAGTCATCAGGATAAAGAAAAGCCTTTTTTTAAACATGGGCCACCAACATCACTAGAAAACCCGTTTTGTAGACAACCCAGAATAATAAAATGTATTTCAAAAAGCAAGTGTTGACCTCATATTTTTACGTTCTTGTAATCGTGTGGCGCACATTTCATAAATAGTGATTAAATTAGAACAATGCTTTCTAATTGGATCTTTCCCTGTTTTATTGTTCACCAAAACTCCAGAAATGAGACCATAACATGTTTCTCTGCGGCTTTTCTTTTCGATGCTATAATTCTCTAGCAGACCGGTCAAGCTGATAACCTCTGACCTGAGACTTGACCGTCACGGTCGCGATAGATTCCTCGTGTTCAAGCTGTTAGCAAGCAATGGCGGGCACACGCACTACGATCTGGACAGATATTGTCGGTTTGACGACCCAGTAGGTTACAGGAGCGATGTGAATGCTGCCCGGAACACGCAGACGATGCTATTGAAGATTGGGTCCCACATTCTACCTGCCGACGGTAACCACGGTGACGAAACGAATCTGGGGATGGGTGCTGTAAACAGCAATAGCCTTCCTCCGGGTATCTGTCTCCTTTCATGAAAGGAAAACAAAGAAAACTTTCTAATGTACCCATTACCTTCTTTAGTTCTGGCTTTTGGAAGACATAAAGCATTAGTATCATAGGGCTAGCTGCGGTCAGACATAAACCGTTGTTACTATATGGCTAGCTGTGGTAGGTCCAGAGGTTCCCAGCCTGTTAGGGTATTGAAGGATGCTGTCTGTATCCATGGTAGCCTACAACGTCGACATTACAGTTTGTAACGTCCTTGCAAATGTGTTTACTCTTTTGGGAGATGGCAGCCTGGTGACACAAACAAACTGTTTCAAAGCTTTCACTGCAGCCACCTTCTACTACCAAGGTTCGGCAAGTGGAGTACACATTGCAACAGACGAGACCTGTACACGAGGTCAACGTCGACTCCGACAATTGACGACAGCACCACCTTCAGAAGAAAAGCAACATCATGTCAGAATTGTGGTATGTCCTCTTCTGTCAGTACTATCTATAGACATAGTATAGACATAGTATAGACATAGTATAGACACACACATATACACATTTTATGGCAGTATCATGTTGATTGGTGATTTGTGCTCCGTGGTGACAGATGAGAGGTGCAGGAACATGGTGTGAAATCAAGCTCAACGATTGCATTCTAGTAATGCCAAATAACCAAGTTTAGCAGACAATTTCTGCCCTTGTTACCTGAGCAGGTGACAGCCTATGGCTCATTAGTTCCACAGAAATTAAACTTTTAACGCTTCAGCAACAGTGTTTGAAATTCACGTGACACAGATACAGTTACCATTTCGTAATGGATCAAAGGACAGTCAAAGAGAGAGAACTATACCCTTGAAGTTTCATAAAGTGGTGTCTAGTCACTTAAACCCCTGACACTTAACCCCCGACACTTACTCCCCGACACTTACTCCCCGACACTTAATCCCCTAGACTTTTTATCCCTAAGCACTTAATCCCCAGACACTTAATGAGAACTGGTGGTTCTAGAGGGCCTAGATGTTCTCGATGAGAAACCCTAAGGACTTAAAGGGATACTCAAGGCTTGTGATAAGGCTGTGGCGACGGTCTAACGTTTCAAAAATATATTTAGTTACAATTACAGAGCACGAGAGCAATGCAGGAGAAATAATTAAAGGATTCGTTTCTCGCTGAATTACCACTTATTAGCACTATTTCGGTTGCCGATGTTTATAAAAATCGAAATAATCCAGTGAAATCGACCCTTGTGTCCTTCCGCCGAGTATTCGCGATATCTTCCCGAGATGGAAGACTGTCTCCTTATGATATCAGTCTCCTTATGACATCAGTCTCCTTATGACGTCAGTCTCCATATGACGTCAGTCTCCTTATGACGTCAGTCTCTGACATGAAGTGTCTGTGGTCATTGCGAAGATTTTGCGTTGGATCAGTGATATCCAAACTAATCTACAATCAAAATGGCTTGGAGGATAATACGTCCCACTCTCTGGGCTCCCAAAGCTTTTTCGTACCGGGATCGAGCCTTTCTATGGGTATGACCACTCGCTTTGTATCATCTTGTCTTTAGGAAACTGATGAAAAGAAACTTTAGACTCTTTTCCCTTCTTTTCGTGGCAATCGGGTGCAGCACATTCTCGAGGCATGGTTTTCACGATGGTCACGTGACGGAGAACGAGATTTCGTCGAAGCAAAAAAAGAGTCCCGTGTAATTTCTCTTATTAAACACAACATTCTACTAAAAACCTTCAACGTTTTCCACATGAACACACATATAAATAGACGAGATTCAAATTTATCCTACTCTTTACGTGATTCTAAGCAGTTTTATTTTGCCTTTAGAATCCCTTTAACTGTAAAAATTATGAAGTCAGCGAAAAAGCCCTAAGCAAACAAATCTTCCTGCCTCCTATTAAAGGCCTCCAGTAATATCCAGTAATATCAGGTGCTTCAGGCTTATACTTGTGATCAAATATTTCGTACAAAGTGATTATATTAAAACAATGCTTTTTAATTAGATCTTTAACTGTTGTATTTGTCGCAAAACTCAAGAAATGAGACCAGAATTTGTTACCTTAGGGCAGGTCAGGGGTAGGTTTCTTGAAGATGCTGTCGATGTTACAGGCCGGTCAACCTCTGGTTTCGAGGGAACAATATCCACCGAATGACTCTGAATTTTACCAACTGATGATTAGTAAACTTAAAAATATACATTAATTTCATAAAATGTTGTCACCTTGCATCATCACTGTTGAACTACTTTTATGTTTTGGCAGCATGTAGCTTTTTCATCATGGAAATGTCTTGAATTCTTGATCGTTTGGCAAATTGTATGTCACTATATCAGGTTGCAAAATATAATGTACTCGTAAGATTTTTACCGTAAGATACATCTCAACTTTGTCTGTGTTACCTGGTTAGGGATACAAATGTCTTCTGGCTAAAGGACAAATAAAGAAATAAAACACACAACAGCAGCACAAATCACACTGACCCCTGCCCTATTTAAACAGGATATCGGATAGAATGTAGGTGACTGTCATGTTCGCCATTCTTCAAGACTAGTTCATCAGTAAGTAAATGTAAATAGATAAGACGGATATATCATGAAAATCCAATATTTAATGTTACTGTCGAAGACCCCGCCTATACCAGAATGCGAACGATATTTAGTTGTAAAACATTTCACTGCAAAAGCAAGGATGATAAGCAAATATCAGATAAGAAAAGGTCAAGCTGGAGCATTTACTGCTCTCTGGGGGTGACAAAAATGGGACAAGGAGGAGATTGGAACATTTCACGAAATAAAAGGCAGCTCTCCTTAGTCTTCGTTCACATCGCAAAGGACCTGGAGGCAAGGTGAGCCATCTCTACCCTCACTCACGATGTGGACTCCAGTGGACCTGTGGACGAGGACCAGCGTCCTCCTGGTTGTGCTGAGTTGTCTGGTGGGAGGAGAACAGCTCCTCAATGGCGGCTTTGAATCCATGAACAACTGGAGCTGCGGGGGCTTCAAATGTGAACTTGTTGCTCCTGGCGACTCGCGCTTTGGTTCTCATTCTGTCAAGGTTTCTGGCAGGTGACTGGACATACTCTCCGCTTTATAATTCTTATGGTCATGTCTTAGTACTTAATGTTGTCTTTGTGTTTGAATATATACTTTAAAGGTTTTTCTATAATCTCTGTCTTCAGATTCGCTTTACTCCTCTTTATCTTGGTCTGTAAGATTAGTTTTGTTTCTACGCTTTCTATTCTGGAGTAGAGTGATGTCCCTTCATTTAACTACCGTACTAGTGTCAGCTCTTCGGCACATTTCGTTTTTGCCCGTTTATCTGCGTCAGATTTTGTTTACTATTGCCCAGTGACTCTGTGATATCATTATCTATCTTTCTGGATTGGTTGCTGTGTCTTCGTGACTTCTATCATTTATCTGGAGAATTTTATTTCAACTGTAACGTCCGCGCCATCTTGCCATATTTGAGATCTGTGCATCACCTGGATTACCTGTGCCCACAAACCATTGTAACTTTTCCAGCACTGCTGAGCATTGCGTTTTTCCATTTTCTGATTTGTGGATCTGTGTTTGTGAGTGGTGTTCATGCGCTTGGAAGCAGCAGATTGTCTCTCACAATTTAGGTCCTTTTCAGCCATCAGATCGTTTGGTACTGTATAAATTTTGGTATGAACTTTCCTTTTGGTTTTCTGCAACTGCTGATGTGAATTTTATTGGAGTACTTTTATGAATTTTGGTGAAAACTGGAACTTGAATTTGATACTGGCTTTACTCTACTCATTGACAGTGCCACAGCAGAATTAGAGGTTTTCCCTGATCTGATGTTCAGAGGCTTTCCGTTGGGACTATGGTGTACTTGTATTGTGAGCGATGGTAGTGTCAGGGCTTCTCCCTGAGTAGTGTTTAACAACAGTATTTTCCTGTGGGACAGCGACAGTATTGAGAGGGTGGACAAACTGAGGTTGTGCTTTGTCTACACACTGCAATATGATCATTTTCATCTTTTGTGAATGAGTTAATTATACTACTCTGATTCTGTGTTAAAAGACCTTGCCGAAAATGAGACTCTATTGGATATTAACTTGCTGTCATATTGCAGAGAACTTGGACTAATTAAGAAGAAAACTGTGCGTGGAGTACGTGGTGGGAGGATAGTTCGAGCATGTAGCCTTGCTAATTCCCGTTCAGACTTAGTGCAAGTGTTAGCACCAAGCTCTGGCACCAGTGAGCCTCCAGGACTTACAGACTCTGTGGATAGTTTGTCTTTGGGGCTACGGCCCTGTTCCTGAAATTCTTCATGCTGCTGGGCAACCCCGGCGCATTGAGCGTATCTCTGTGATACGGATTTTGCGCGTTATAAAACTCCATCATCATCATCATCATCATCATCATCATCATCATCATCATCATCATCATCATCATCATCATCATCATCATCATCATCATCATCATCATCATCATCATCATCATCTTCTGTCAATCTGCTTTGCCGCATTGCAAATAAATTTTAGAAGGCTAAAGGTCAGTGAAACAGTTAACCGTTCGTTAGTATCTTTGAGCATTTTTTTTGGAATGAACTGTGTTCTTATGTTTGTTTACTTTTAGCATAGTTTTTGTGGTACTTTTGATTTCAAACAGGGATAAACAACATTATTGGCATTTAGTCTCAATAGCGTATGTAGTGTTTACTAGCTACTGAGATACACTGCTAGCCCACAACAGAAACAAAAAAAAACTGTGAAAGAAGACAAAAAACGATATTTATTTATTATTATAAGTGTTATATTTTTAAAAACGGTCTGCTGGTCAAGAATGTTCCAAAAGTATTATCTCTGCTATCAACCCTCTCATCATCTTTGTCTTGTGACTGGCCACTTGATCTGTGAGCTGTCTGATCACCTCAGGTCAAAGTTTCATTTACAAAAAGCTTTTTATGGAAGCAAGATGAAGGTTGGTGATGCTGCATGTTGCAGAACTCAGTCGTATCAAGGACCATCACAACATGTGAATCTCAAGCCCGGGACTTACTACAAGGTGCAGAGCTACGTGAAGTTGCTCAACCAGCTGTCCAGCGCCATCGGCCACAACTTCATGTTGGAGATCGCTGTTTCTCACTCAGGCGAGAATTACCTTTCTTCCTTCCTTCCTTTGTTCATTAATATTGATTACTTACCTTCGCTAATGAAGAACATGTAATATAGTTTAGTTTGTTAGCATGTAAGTTTGTTGTAGAGCTGTGGTCTAAGATAGTAGTAGTTGTCGCATGGTGTGATTAGAGGTCAGAGGAACAGTCAGCACAGTCCATTCTGTTAATTTACAGGTGGGCAGACTGATTACATCACTGGGGCTTTGCGCAACCTGGTGACCGTTGCTGATGGATGGGTGCTCATGCAGGGCGACTTCCTGACTCCTAACAAAGGTGAGCAGGACTGTCAGACTCACGTCTGGACGGAAGTTCTTGCGTATGACGACCATAGAAATGTGAGGGAGACAAAGTTACTGGTTTCACCTGTGAGGTGACTAGTCAAATACAATGCAGCACAACTCACTGCAATAACATACAGTATCAGGCAATGCAATGTATCATTACGCGTTGTGTCTACTGTCTGATCTGTGTTTTTCGTACGCCACTGGCTATCTTCTCGATTGTTCTTTTATGTCTACGTCAAGAAGCTTCTTTTTTATGAACCACTTTAAATGGTGGACTAGTGGTCTCTGCTGGCATATCTGCGCCATCCTGCCGCTTAGGAACTATGTGTCAGCAGATTAGACTTTTCTGTAACTAAACCATGAATTTTCTTGACTGTTCGTGGACCTGTTGTGCAACTCATCATTGTGAGGGTCGCAATGGACAGCTGTGCTCTCTGCACTCACGCCGTTGGAACGATCCGCTTCCTGCACTACCTTAAATCAGAAATCTGAACAGGTCTCTTCTCAAATTCATCTTTTCTCGATGGCCAGTTCTTCCCTCTACCAAACCCATGGCACTCTTCATGAGCAGATGTCTCCACTTTTGTCTCTTGCATGTCTCTAGCCCTTTGTTTGCTGATGTGTTTTGGTCTGTGTCCGTATGTGTATTTTATCCATTTTGTATCTGTTTGCATGAGTTCTTTAACTGCTTTGATTCTGTAATGAGAAACATTTGTAAAGTGCATTGAGTCCACTACACAGTAAAAATGCGCTACATGAATCTTTATTATTTTTTTAATACATCAACACCTGGTCCAGTTTTTGATGGTGCAAATCCACTCTGGTGGTTTGGACTTTCGTGCTCATCTTTATCAAATGCCACTAAGAAGCAATGTTTATTTGTATTACAGCTATATCGTCAGCAAACTTCTACTATCAGGGACCCGAAGGAGGTGTAGAGTTCCTAGTGGACCAGGCCTCCATGGTTGAGGTTAATGTGAACGCCGATAACTGGCGACAGACGACTGATGCAGTCATCAACAGAATTAGAAAAAGTGACATCAACTTCCAGTAAGAAAACCCTTTCTTCTTGTCCTTCAGACCGTGCTGTATGTAAAAATACAGGTGTGAAACATTCTGCTACACTTAATTTCTGTCTTTTCAGTGTCACCACAGCCAGCGGAATAGCTCCACACGACGTGAGGATTGAGGTGAGTGAGATGAGTTCAGCTGGTGTGTTGTCACCAACATTAGTGCTGTGAGTATTTTAATGTTGACTTCTGATGACACAAATCTTCTTGGCATGTCCTTACAACTACCTAAGTTCTAACCCTGACCTACCATCTCACGATACATTGGATGTTGATGTTGGACAGTGATGTGTGTGCTCCCTCTAAAGATGATCCCACAGTAGTCATCGACTAAATGAACTAGATGTTTGAAGTATTTGACAGTCTCACTGGATAAACACAAACACGTTTCTCATGTTGAGGAGGACGTGGGGCTGTTGCAGGTCAAGCAGACCAAGAAGTCCTTCCCCTTTGGCAGCGCCATCAGCTCGTGGAAGTACGTGGACTCGGCGCAGCAGAAGTACCGGGACTGGATCCACACTCACCTCAACTGGGGCGTGCTGGAGAACGGCCTCAAGTGGGACTTTCTCGAACCGACTCAGGTAAGACGAAGAAAATCTTTATAGATGATCATCATTGTTGACCCTGTGGATTGTATACAAGTTATGGAATCTATGCAGTCGTCTTTTGCTCGCATCCAAACTCGTATTACCAGTTGAAGAATGTTTAACTACAAAGAATTAACCTGTGTGTGTGTGTGTGCTCCTCATTCAGTAACATATTAACCTCTTCTTTTTGAGCCCACATTAGTATTTCCAGAAGTTCATTAAGCTATTATTGGTGTGTCTTTTGTGTCATCAGTCTGCAGTACCTTAGACAGCAGACAAGAGCTTTGTCTAAACTAGTATTGCATGTTTATATATATATAATCTATTTGTAGATTTTACTGTATCTTGCAACATACGGTTTTATTGCTTTTATCCTTCCTGAAATTATCTTCCACAAAAAAAAAAATCGATTTTTTTTTCGGTTAAACCATTGTATTGTGGGAAATATGTGCGTTTTGTTTGTATGTGTGGTTGTGGGATATGTAATGACTCTTGGGTGAGACATGGCCGCCTTTATACAGTTGTGAAAAGCAAACAGGCGTCACTCAAGTCTTTTTTTCCCCCATCACAGGGCAATTTGCAGTACGACCGTGCAGTCAATGCTCTCAAAGGACTGACAAGCCATGGGTAATCACTTAGTGAGATTTCACTCTGTACACAGACTTGCTCACACTTACTCAATGACATTGTTAGTTAATTACTGTGGAATACTAGCACATTGTTACTGACTTAATTACTGTGGAATACTAGCATATTGTTACTTAGTTAATTACTGTGGAATACTAGCATATTGTTACTTAGTTAATTACTGTGGAATACTAGCACATTGTTACTGACTTAATTACTGTGGAATACTAGCACATTGTTACTTAGTTAATTACTGTGGAATACTAGCATATTGTTACTTAGTTAATTACTGTGGAATACTAGCACATTGTTACTGAGTTAATTACTGTGGAATACTAGCACATTGTTACTTAGTTAATTACTGTGGAATACTAGCACATTGTTACTTAGTTAATTACTGTGGAATACTAACATATTGTTACTTAGTTAATTACTGTGGAATACTAGCACATTGTTACTTAGTTAATTACTGTGGAATACTAGCACATTGTTACTTAGTTAATTACTGTGGAATACTAGCACATTGTTACTGAGTTAATTACTGTGGAATACTACCACATTGTTACTTAGTTAATTACTGTGGAATACTAACATATTGTTACTTAGTTAATTACTGTGGAATACTAACATATTGTTACTTAGTTAATTACTGTGGAATACTAGCATATTGTTACTTAGTTAATTACTGTGGAATACCAGCACATTAATCCAAAATCAATTTTTAGTCACCGTGTTTTGATTTGCTCTAAAAACAGAATAAAGGTCAGAGGGCATAACCTTGTCTGGTCAGTTGACTCGGCTGTCCCGACTTACGTCAGGGGTCAGACCGGAAACCAGCTGCGCGACACGGTGCGCAAACACATCCAGTGGACTTGTCAGCTCACCCGCGGGCTGTGAGTGGTGTTCACTGTTTTTCAGTCTTGTCTTGATGGTCCTTCGAAGACTACATCTCATTCAACAGCAAGCACATTAACCCTTCAAAACTCAACACCTTTCTTTCAACACATCTTGAAAGGTCTGTTAGATAGCAAAACATTTTTTGAAATCGTTCAACTCAGTACAAGGTCTTATTTTCTAAACCTATGTGAATATTTTTTCTCTTGTTCTCAATATACATGAGTCTAAATATCACCAGCCATAGAAAGAGGATAAAACTCCTAGAGTCAAATGTTTCCATGGATACGCATATTTAACGCAAACGTATCCAGGTACAATCATGACGTATGTTTGCTGTCCTTGACCTGTGACAGATAATGTTTGTAGGCCGGTATTTCAAGAATGGAAATGGTGTCGATATGGGGAAACAGTATTTTGAACTTAACTCTGCTCTCTAATTAAAAAGAAGAGTTTTTTCAGCAAAAGACCTTACTATAGTCGTCGGTGATTCCGGATTATATTCCTGCCTAAAAATGTAATCTGCGTATAAACAATGTAAGTAAGTGCTGAGATAGGCTATACTCACTTACAATGTTCTATATACTCGACACAGACGATACAGTACCGACCGAAAACACGATGTTAGGGTGGAGGCCGTCTTTCTAATAAACTCCCTGCTAATGTGCTGCCTAATGAACTATTGTAAGGTGGTGACCCTACTGAACTACTGACAGGACGATTGCACACTCACATACTCATGCCATACTAAGATATGTCTTCACCACACAGGGTGCAACACTGGGATGTAAACAACGAGAATCTGCATGGATACTGGTTTCAAAGGCAACTCCATGACATCAACTACAACCTTGAACTTTTCCGAGAAACTCACGCTGCTGACCCCAACGTTCACCTCTTCCTCAACGACTACAATGTTGTAGGGGGTGGTGACTCAACGGGGGTGAGTTCTCACAGCTTTATCTTCAGGCGATACCTTTAACCTTTTGTTGCCAATAATTTTAAATGAGGTAATTTATTTTTCCTAGGTATTCTGCGATCACTACTTGGAAATGATTGCTCTAATTTTAAGCTTACGCGAACGATTCTTAATGATGTCTTTGCCGTTTATATCACATTTATACATTAGTTTGACTCTATGTGTAAAGAACAGTATTTTTATTTGTGTAATAATGTACGAATGAAATGGTAAAGTGACGTGATACATTGTGTTGGTACCAGTGGGTAAGAGAACGTCTGTAAGTGTGTAAACTATTAAAGAAGTATAACCTAAGTATAAGTCCTGGGCAATTTTTGTTTATTCGAAAGTCTTAAATAAAGCAGTTTTTTTCTAATTAATATTCAGATGAAGCTTAAGCATGTTGGGCGACAAAGCAAGTTTTGATGACATGGTTTTTACATGCGATGTATATTGTCTTGCCAGGCCTACCTGGCTCAGGCACGTAAATTTAAGGCAGCCAATGTCAACCTGTACGGTCTCGGAGTCCAGTCCCACTTTCCAGCAGAAACGGAACCCTCCCCCACGATGATCAAGGTGAGACGCAAAAACCTTGTTGTGTGTAACCAACATGTCAAATGGCTACGTAGAGTGGGCTGTCGTACCAGAAATAACAAAGATTGAATTCCGCACTGAAGTGTTTTATTCAGTTTTTTGCTCAGCGTCTGGCCTAACTGCTCTCTCTCAAATTCACAAAGCTCCCACACCACTGTCAACCCTGCTATTTATTCTCCCTACCCCGAACATTCGAGACCTTACCCGCAACAATGACATTCTACTTTGTCGCAAAAAAAAGACATTTCACTTTGAACATTATAACAGTGTTGAACATTGCCGAACCTTTTAGAGTCCAGATGCAAAGGAACAAAGACATTCTATTCTACTTTGTCGCAACAAAGACATTCTACCTTTTACATTACTGCCGTGCCGAACATTCTAGAATATAGATGTAAATCTACAACACCCCGCGGCAAAGACATTATACTTCGTACACTACTAGAGTGCTACATCTGTTTCTGGCAAGTTACACAGACTTGAATAAAACCAAGAGAAAGCAATCAGATTTTAAGAAAGCGTTCAATGCCTCATACAGTACTCTCGGCGAGTAAGCGGGTTGGATACCGGATTTGGTCTGAGGTTGGAAGCCCCCAGCTACACCCGACTGAAATGACGGTTTATCGGGGAAGGTCGAGGCTTCGTAAACCAAGGGCGGGATCTTTATGCTGGACCATGGACACAATAAACCAGTTAAATGGCCTTAACATACGACCATTAAGTATCATACTCTGAACATGAATGCAGATAATAGATAATAAATAATAAAGCAGATAATAGTGACTGATCTCTCCTGTCCACAGTCGCGCCTGGACACTCTGGCTCAAGCAGGTCTGCCCATCTGGGCCACGGAGCTGACGGTGGAGGTCGCTGATGAACATAAGAGGGCCGACTACTATGAGCGAGCACTGCGCGCCCTGTACGGCCACGAGGCGGTGGAGGGCATCTTGTTCTGGGGCTTCTGGGACCAGTCTCATTACCTTGGCGAGAAGGCCGCTCTGGTCAGAGGCAATAATCTGGATGTAAGTGATGGAGTAGAAAAAGTATCACGAGGACAAACACACCAACAGTGCATCAGTCAGACGCGTCATGAGGAAATTGCCAAGGTTTTCTATCTCTCTTCCCCACCTCCTCTCTCTGTCTCTCTCGCTCTTCAGGTCACGTGACATGACTGACATCTCATATCTGCGTCCCTTTTGACGCTGTTGCAGCTGACGGAGGCTGGGCGGCGTGTGCTGGACCTGCTGGAGAACCAGTGGATGACTCACGAGTCTCATACCCTGTCTACAGCCAATCAGCAGTTTGCTGTGCGCGGTTTCCATGGTGATTACCAAATCTCTGTCTTCTACCAGAACCACGAGCTGACTGCCCTCAGGCAGACCTTCTCACTGGGCAAGACGGCGCACCCTGTCACCATCAACGTCCATAAATAGACATTTCTTTCATTTCCACAGATAACAGTCATCAGGATAAAGAAAAGCCTTTTTTTAAACATGGGCCACCACCGTGACTAGAAAAACCGTTTTGTAGACAACCCAGAATAATAAAATGTATTTCAAAAAGCTAGTGTTGACCTCATATTTTTACAGTCTTGTAATCGTGTGGCGAACATTTCATACATAGTGATTAAATTAGAACAATGCTTTTTAATTGGATCTTTCGCTGTTTTATTGTTCACCAAAACTCCAGAAATGAGACCATAACATGTTTCTCTGCGGCTTTTTTAGTTACAATTACAGAGCACGAGAGCACTACAGGAGAAATAAAGGATTCATTTCTCACTTAATTACCACTTATTAGCACTATTTACGTTGCCGATGTTTAAAAATCGAAATAATCCAGTGAAATCGACCGTTGTGTCCTTCCGCCGTGTAATCGCGATATCTTCACGAGATGGAAGACTTGTCTCCTTATGACGTCAGTCTCCTTATGACGTCAGTCTCTGAATGAAGTGTCTGTGGTCATTGGGAAGATTTTGCGTTGGATCAGTGATATCCAAACTAATCTACAATCAAAATGGCTTGGAGCATAACACGTCCCACTCTCTGGTCTCCCAAAGCTTGTTCGTACTGGGATCGAGCCTTTCTATGGGTATGACCACTCGCTTTGTATCATCTTGTCTTTAGGAAAGTGATGAAAAGAAACTTTAGACTCTTTTCCCATCTTTTCGTGGCAATCGGGTGCAGCACATTCTTCAGCCATGGTTTTCACGATGGTCACGTGACGGAGAACGAGATTTCGTCGAAGCAAAAAAAAGTGCCGTGTCATTTCTCTTATTAAACACAACATTTTACTAAAAATCTTCAACGTTTTCCACATGAACACACATATAAATAGACGAGATTCAAATTTATCCTACTCTTCACACGATTCTAAGCAGTTTTATTTTGCCTTTAGAATTCCTTTAACTATAAAAATTATGAAGTCAGCGAAAAAGCCCTAAGCCAGGGCTTCTGCTTACGCAAAATATTGCATACAGTAGGCATTAAAAGTTCGGAGGACCCCTTCAATTTTCGTCGATGGGGTCCCATTCAAAGTTGGGCGAAGAACAGGGACCCCTTAAAAATCTGAAGAAGGGGTCCCTCGAACCCCAAAGAATTTAGCCTTAGCAGAAGCCCTGCCTAAGCAAACAAATCTTCCTACCTCCTATTAAAGGCCTCCAGTAATATCCAGTAATATCATGTGCTTCACGGCTTCTACTTGTGATCAAATATTTCGTACAAAGTGGTTCATTTAAAACAATGCTTTTTAATTGGATCTTTAACTGTTGTATTTAGGGCAGGTCAGACGTAGGTTTCTTGACGACGTGTTGATGTTACCGGCCGGACAACATCCCCCTAATGCCTTTGAATTTTACCAACTGATGAATAGTAAACTTAAAAATATACATTAATTTCATAAAATTTTGTCGCCTTGCATCATCACTGTTGAACTACTTTTATGTTTTGGTAGCATGTAGCTTTTTCATCATGGAAATGTCTTGAATTCTTGATCGTTTGGTAAATTGTATGTCACCATTGCAAAATACTATGTACTCGTAAGATTTTTACTGTATGAGACATCCCAACTTTGTTTATGTTACCATTTAGGGATACAAATGTCTTCTGGGCTAAAGACAAATAAAGAAATGAAACACACAACAGCAGCAGAAATCACACTGACCCCTGACCTATTTAAACTACATATCGGATAGAATGTAGGTGATTGTCATGTTCGCTGATTCTATAAGACTAGTTCATCAGAAAGTAAATGTAAATAGATAAGACGGATATTGCATGAAAATCCAATATTCAATGTTACTGTCAATGCCAGAGCGATATTTAGTTGTAAAACATTTCACTGCAAAACCAAGGATGACAAGCACATATCAGATAAGAAAAGGTCATGATGGAGCCGTTACAGTGCATGGGGGTCACAAAAATGTGACAAGGAGGAGATTGGAACATTTGACGAGATAAAAGGCAGCTCTCCTTAGTCTTCATTCACATCGCAAAGGACCTGGAGGCAAGGTGAGCCATCTCTACCCTCACTCACGATGTGGACTCCAGTGGACCTGTGGACGAGGACCAGCGTCCTCCTGGTTGTACTGAGTTGTCTGGTGGGAGGAGAACAGCTCCTCAATGGCGGCTTTGAGACCTTGAACAACTGGAGCTGCGGTGGCTTCAAATGTGAACTTGTTGCTCCTGGCGACTCGCGCTTTGGTTCTCATTCTCTCAAGGTTTCTGGCAGGTGACTGGACACACTCTCCCCTTTATAATTCTTACGGTCATGTCTTAATACTTAATGTTGTCTTTGTCTTTGAATTTATATTTTAACGTACTTTTTTAATCTCAAATTCACTTTACTCTTCTTTCTCTTGGTCTGTAAGATCATTTTTGCTTCTTCGCTTTTTATTCTGTCAATCTGCTTTGCCATATTGCAAATAAATTTTAGAAGGCTGAAGGTCAATGAAACAATCAACAATCCAAGACCGTTGGTTAATATCTTTGAGGATTTTTTTCGGAATGAACTGTGTTCTGATGTTTGTTTACTTTTAGCAGTATTTTTGTCGTATTTTTGATTTCAAACAGGGATAAACAACATTATCGTCATTGTCGCATGTCGCATGCTGACAGCCCGGGCCTTAGCTCTGAGGCAAGGAGGAGGTTGCCGCGTCACGATCTGACGTCATGATCTGACGCAATTTTGTTTCTTTTTACTTTTTTTGGCGGGAAAAAAGCCGAGCGGGTGAAGAAAAAGTAACGTCTCGAGTGAACATTGGAAAAGGAAGTGTCGTCTGCCCGACCTCTGTCTTCGGGAGTGAAATTCCAGCCAGTGTTCCGGTCGTGAGGACGGACTAGAAAGCTGAGTGGTGGTGACTGGGAGTATCGTCTGGAGATGGCGAGACTCTGGAGAATGATCTTGTGTGTGGCCGCTCTTCTGTTTGTAAACGTCTACAGTTTCTGCGGTCCGACCTTTCATCTAAGGCAGGGGTCTCAAACACGCGGCCCGCGGGCCGTATGCGGCCCGTGAAACATTTTTGTGCGGCCCGCGGTCACGTCCGCGGTGTATATGTATGTTGTGCTTGGTGTTTTTTATGGGAACTACAGTTTCTGCTTTTTTATTAGTGACAGAGATAACGTCAACTTATTTTAATAAACTAAACTGCCTGTGCATGTAATAAACTACACTAAATGTAATTAATAATTATAAAAACTTTATTTTAGCATTTAACGGCAGTGACAGTAGTGTTCGTAAAATTTAATGAAAAAACATTTTCTTTTCGTGGTGCGGCCCGCTGACTGGCTGTTACTTTCCACTGCGGCCCACATGCTAATATGAGTTTGAGACCCCTGATCTAAGGTGTTACCTGTTTTTCTCTTCTGCTCGAAGACGTTTTGAACTGTGGTAAATACTTCGCAGATGACTGAAGGTAAAGGAGAATTTCTATCGTGCTGTAAAGACTGATACAAGGGACCTGACTGTGTCTGAGAGGATGATCCTGCTTGCATACAGCTGCACAACTGTTTCTTTTTTAGATCTTTGCACATTCCTGTCGTCGTTTCTTCGTTGTCCTTCGTTCTACTGTCCGCTATTGTGTAAACCGTATACCCTGCATCCTCATCGGCGCGTGGACACGTGACCAGCGGCCTACCCACGCCTCGTACCTGGAAGAGAGGAGGCAATTAGTCTCCATAGTGTATGTAGTGTTTACTAGCGTACTGAGATACACTGCTAGTCCACAGCAGAAACAAAAAAAGAACTCTGAAAGGAGACAACAAACAATATTTATTAAAATATTAATTTATTAATTTATTTATTTATTTATTTATTTTAAGTGTTATACTTTTGAAAACGTTCTGCTTTTCAAGAATGTTCCAAAAGTATTATCTCTGCTACCAGCCATCTCATCATCTTTGTCTTGTGACTGGCTACTTGATCTTTGAGCGGTCTGATCACCTCAGGTCAAAATTACATTTACAAAAGTTTTTACGGAAGCAAGATGAAGGTTGGTGATGCTGCATGTTGCAGAACTCAGTCGTATCAAGGACCATCACAACATGTGAATCTCAAGCCCGGGACTTACTACAAGGTACAGAGTTACATGAAGCTGCTCAACCAGCTGCCCAACCATATCGGCCACACCCTCATGATCGAGATCGCTGTTTCTCACTCAGGCGAGCATTACCTTCCTTCCTTCCTTCTATCGTTTGTTCATTAATATTGATTGCTTACCTTTGCTAATGAAGAACATGTAATATAGTTTATTTTGCTATCGTGTAAGTTTGTTGTAGAGCTGTGGTCTAAGATAGTAGTAGTTGTCGCACGGTGTGATTAGAGGTCAGAGGAACAGTCAGCACAGTCCGTTCTGTTCAACTTACAGGTGGGCAGACTGATTTCATCACTGGGGCTTTGCGCAACCTGGTGACCGTTGCTGATGGATGGGTGCTCATGCAGGGAGACTTCCTGACTCCTAACAAAGGTGAGCAGAACTGTCAGAACTCACGTCTGGACGGAAGTACTAGCGTATGACGACCATAGTAATGTGAGGGAGATAAAGATAAAGTTTCATCTGTGAGGTGATAGTCTAATACAATGTGATGCAGCACAACAGACAACACTAACATACAGTATTATGCAATGTAATGGTTGATCAGAGAGCTTAGATATAAAGAGGGTGCACTCCTTCTTTATCCTTACTTGTTAAGAAAAGTAGTGACGGAGTTGCGTCCCTTCGAAAGGTGCTGCTACGCCGCAGTTGCTAATATCGAGCACTACTAAACAAAGTCGTCGCTAGCAGTGTTTATCTTTGGAGTAAATGTCTAGGCGTTTGCGATATGAAATGACTTTTATCTAAGAACAGATTCTTGTGTCTTTTATTCATGGGAATTGCTGAGATGAGGGTAGTTTGGGAGAGTTTTAATACATGTATGACAGCTGACTATATTTAAAAAGGAAAACTTTTATAAATTCAAACAACACGTCCATGAGCACAAATTTGCATTTATTTCAAATCCATAAAAATCTAATTTATGTGAATATATGAATATGAAAAAATCAGTTAAAAACAGACTTACACATGAATATAAATAGACATATAGATTTCTGCTTACATACAAGCATGCAGCAATAAATTCTCATACAAATCATACTACTAATAATCATAATTAATAACAAATCATAACACTACTATTAATAATAATGTATATATCTATATACATTCATATCCCTTATAGTAAGAACATTGGTGGACAATTTAAAGATAACAGTGATGCTTACTATGAAATATACAGCAAGCAGATACTCAAAAGGGATCATTCACACATGTACTATAACATTTTCTTTCACACTGTTCTAAAACAATTTTAAATTACTTTAGCTTAAATGCTACAACTGAGATTTAACTTTTTTCCCAGGAAGTAACTGGTCAATATTTTTACAATAGGCACACTCTAAAACTCCATCGGTCACTTTCTTGAAGAAGTTACCTACAAATGCAGGCAAACAGAAATGTGGTTTACAGATTTTTTCCCTATTAGCATAATGAAAAGGAGTTAACAGTAGCCAAAATATCCAATAGATCTATATGTAGAATCTGTCCAAACACACACGCACACACATTCAAAAAGACCTTTTGCAGTGCAAGCTATGATCATCATTAGCCTTATGTGCCAATTAGAGTGATCTCTCATGATAAATGTTCATTAAAAAAAAAAATATGACAGAAACAAAGGCCCATGATGGTAAAATATGGCTTAGTAATATATATTGGAATATACTATTATCTAATAATCATAAGCTATCAACATTGCATGGTGGATTTGGAATGGAGAAAACTGTGGGTACAGCATTCCACACAAGACTTTTTTTGGGGTTGCATGGACAGTTGTACTGACTTTCCTCGAAATGATCAGAGCAAAGACAGTAGCCTTTTCCATACACATCAGATGGTGTAAGATGGTCAGAATCTTTCCTTCTTGTAAAATTCATCCATATTTTGCTCCTGTTGTAATAATTTTTTCAATGTATTAATAACAAATATTTTTATAACACCTCACCCCAGTGACAAATGCCTTAAATGATAATACTATAACAAATTTAAATAGGTTTGTAATCAGATAAGTGAGAATTCATCACACAGTTTCACAGTATAATCAGTAAAGTCGTTTTAATAATCATAGTAAAAGAGCAAATTAACGCGTTGTAGTAGACTGCTCTCAACTACAGTACACTTATGGATCGTAATTTGAGAATAAATTCGTAGCTTACCTCTCTTCCTCTTTTGGGAAATTGTAGAAACGTTTTTCTTTTGAGGTTAATTTAAACCTGGCGTTCTGACAGTTAATTGCAGAACAAAATTGTCCACCTTGCCTCAGACGATCGCCTTCGCTTGCTCGTGCCATGTCGTTTCTTAGCAACACGTTACGAACGATAACTCTAGCCGACGAGTTTTCCCTGCGGTCACGAGTGGACCCTCTCGTTATCTAAGCTCTCTGGTATGATTACGCGTTGTGTCTGCTGTCTGATCTGTGATTTTCGTACGCCACTTGCTATCTTCTCGATTGTTCTTTTATGTCTACTCCACGAAGCTCATTTTTTATGAACCACTTTAAATGGTGGACTGGTGGTCTCTGCTGACATATCAGCGCCATCTTGCCGCTTTTGGAACTATGTGTCAGCAGATTAGATTTAACTCTCTGATAACTTTTCTGTAATTAAACCATCAATTTTCTTGGCTGTTCGTGGACCTGTTATGCCGCTCATCATTGTGAGGGTCGCAATCGACTGCAGTCTACCAGTCCTTCACTCTATCCAACCCCTGACTTCATGAGCAGATGTCTCCACCTTTGTCTCTAACATGTCTCTACCCCTTTGTTTCCTGATGTGTTTTGGTCTGTGCCGTATGTGTATTATATCCATTTTGTATCTCTTTCCATGAGTTCTTTAATCGTTTTCATTCTGTAATCAGAAACATTTGCAAAGTGCATTGAGTCCACTGCACAGTGAAAAAATGCGCTACATGAATCTTTATTGTCTTTTTAATACATAAACACCTGGTCCAGTTTTTGATGGTGCGAATCCACTCTAGTGGTTTGGACTTTCGTGCTCGTCTTATCAAACGCCACTAAGAAATGATGTTTATTTGTATTACAGCTATATCGTCAGCAAGCTTCTACTATCAGGGACCCGAAGCAGGTGTAGAGTTCCTAGTGGACCAGGCCTCCATGGTTGAGGTTAACGTCAACGCCGATAACTGGCGACAGACGACTGATGCAGTCATTAACAGAGTTAGAAAAAGTGACATCAACTTCCAGTAAGAAAAACCCTTTCTTCTTGTACTTGAGACCGTGCTGTGTGGAAAAATACAGGAGTGAAACATTCTGCTACACTTAATTTCTGTCTTTTCAGTGTCACCACAGCAAGCGGAATAGCTCCACACGACGTGAGGATTGAGGTGAGTTCAGTTGGTGTGTTGTAGTGCTGTGAGTATTTTAATGTCGACTTCTGAGGACACGAATCGCCTTGGCATGTCCTCACAACTACATGTTCTAACCCTGACCTACCATCTCACGATACATTGGATGATGTTGGACAGTGATGTGTGTGCTGCTTCTAAAGATAATCCCACAAAAGTCATCGACGTAAATGAACTCGAGGTTTGAAGCATTCGACACTCTCATTGGATAAAAAAGAAACACGTGTCTCATGATGGGGAGGATGCGGATGTTGCAGGTCAAGCAGACCAAGAAGTCCTTCCCCTTTGGCAGCGCCATCAGCTCGTGGAAGTACACGGACTCGGCGCAGCAGAAGTACCGGGACTGGATCCACACTCACCTCAACTGGGCCGTGCTGGAGAACGCTCTCAAGTGGGACCAACTCGAACCGACTCAGGTAATGCGAAGAAAAATGTTTAAAGATGACATAATTGTTGACCCTGTTAATGTATAAAGTTATGAAATCTATGCAGCCTTTATACAGTTGTGAAAAGCAAACAGTCGTCAATCAAGGCTTTATTTTCCCCATCACAGGGCCATTTGCAGTACGCCCGTGCCGTCCAGACTCTCAAAGGACTGACAAGCCATGGGTAATCACTTAGTGAGATTTAACTCTGTACACAGACTTGCTCACACTTACTCAACGACATTGTTACTTAGTTAATTACTGTGGAATACTAGCATATTGTTAGTAAATTACTGTGGAATAATAGAACATTAATCGAAAATCAATTTTTAGTCACCGTGCTTTGATATGCTCTAAAAACAGAATAAAGGTCAGAGGGCATAACCTTGTATGGTCACTTGACCAGTATGTGCCGAGTTTCATCAGGGGTCAGACCGGAAACCAGCTACGCGAGACTGTGCGCAAACACATCCAATGGACTTGTCAGCTCACCCGCGGGCTGTGAGTGGTGTTCACTGTTTTTCAGTCTTGTCTTGATGGTCCTTCGAAGACTACATCTCACTCAAAAAAAAACAAACACATTAACCCCTCAAAACTCAACACCTTTCTTTCAATGCATCTTGAAATGTCTGTTAGACAGCAAAACTTTTTTTGAAATAAACTCAGTACAGAGTCTTATTTTCTAAACCTGTATGAATATTGTATCTTGTTCTCAATATACATGAGTCTAAATATAACCAGGCATAGAAAGAGGTTAAAACTCCTAGAGTCAAATGTTTCCATGGACACCATATTTAACGTCAAAGTATCCAGGTACAATCATGACGTATGCTTTTTGTCCTTGACCTGTGACACGTGATATATTGTAGGCCGGTATTTCAAGAATGGAAATGGTATCGATATGGGGAAACAGTATCTTTAACTGAACTCTGATGTCTAATTTAAAGAAAGCTTCCTGATTATATTTTTGTCTAAATATGTAATCTGAGTTTAAACAATGTAAGTAAATGCTATGTTATATATACTCGACACAGACAATACAGTACAGACCGAAAACACGATGTTAGGGTAGAGGCCGTCTCTCTAATAAACTCCCTGCTAATGTGCTGCCTAATGAACTATTGTAAGGTGGTGACCCTACTGAACTACTGACAGGACGATTGCACACTCACATACTCCTGCCATACTAAGATAAATCTTCACCACACAGGGTGCAACACTGGGATGTAAACAACGAGAATCTGCACGGATCCTGGTATCAAAGAACACTCCATGACATCAACTACGACCTTGAACTTTTCCGCGAAACTCACGCTGCTGACCCCAACGTCCACCTCTTCCTCAACGACTACGGTGTTGTAGGGGATGGTTACTCAACAGGGGTGAGTTCTCACAGCTTTATCTTCAGGCGATAACTTTCATCTTTTGTTCCCAATGATTTTAAATGAGGCTATTTTTTCCTACGTATTACGCGATCACTACTTGGAAATCATTGCTCTAATTGTAAGCTTACAGGAACGATGTTTTAGCCGTTTATACCACATTTATAAATTAGTTTTACTTTATGTGTAAGGAACAGTATTTTAATTTGTGTAATAATGTACGAATGAAATGGTAAAGTGACGTGATACATTGTGTTGGTACCAGTGGGTAAGGGAACGTCTGTACGTATGTAAACTATTCAAGAAGTATAACCTAAGTATAAGCGCTGGACAATTTTTGTTTCTTCCAAAGTCTTAAATAAAGCAGTTTTTTCTAATTAATATTCATATGAAGCTTAAGCATGTTCGACGACAAAACAAGTTTTAATAAATAGTTTTTATATGCGATGTATATTGTCTTGCCAGGCCTACCTGGCTCAGGCACGTAAATTTAAAGCAGCCAATGTCAACATTTATGGTCTCGGAGTCCAGTCCCACATGCCAGGAGAAACGGAACCCTCCCCCACGATGATCAAGGTGAGACGCAAAAACCTTGTTCTGTTTCTGGCAAGTTTACGCAGACTTGAATAAAACCAAGAGAAAGCAAACAGATTTTAGGAAAGCGTTCAATGCCTCACATAGTACTCTCGGCGAGTACGAGGGTTGGATACCGGATTTGGTCTGAGGTTGGAAGCCCCCAGCTACACCCGACTGAAATGACGGTTTATCGGGGAAGGTCGAGGCTTCGTAAACCAAGGGCGGGATCTTTATGCTGGACCCTGGACACAATAAACCAGTTATATGGGCTTAACATGCGACCATTAGGTATCATACTCTGAACATGAAAGTGCTTTGAGTAAAGAAGATAATAGTGACTGATCTCTATTGTCCACAGTCGCGACTGGACACTCTGGCTCAAGCAGGTCTGCCCATCTGGGCCACGGAGCTGACGGTGGAGGTCGCTGATGAGCATAAGAGGGCAGACCACTATGAGCGAGCACTGCGCGCCCTGTACGGCCACGAGGCGGTGGAGGGCATCTTGTTCTGGGGCTTCTGGGACCAGGCTCATTACGCCGGGGAGAAGGCCTCTCTGCTCATAGGCAATAATCTGGATGTAAGCCATGTAGTGGAAAAAGTATCACGATGACAAACACACCAACAGTGCATCAGTCAATGTTCTCTCTCTTCTCCCCCCACTCTCTCTCTCTCTCTGTTTCTCTCTTCAGGTCACGTGACATCTCATATCTCATGTCATATATGACATCTCATATCCGCGTCCCTTTTGTCGATGTTGCAGCTGACGGAGGCTGGGCGGCGTGTGCTGGACCTGCTGGAGAACCAGTGGATGACTCACGAGTCTCATACCCTGTCTACAGCCAATCAGCAGTTTACTGTGCGCGGTTTCCATGGTGATTACCAAATCTCTGTCTTCTACCAGAACCACGAGCTGACGGCCCTCAGGCAGACCTTCTCACTGGGCAAGACGGCACACCCTGTCACCATCAACGTCCACACATAGACAGTTATTTCATGTCCACAGATAAGTCATCAGAATAAAGAAAAGCCTTTTTTAAACATGGGCCACCACCGTGACTAGAAAGACCGTTTTGGAGGCAACCCAGAATAATAAAATGTATTTCAAAAAGCTAGTGTTGACCTCATATTTTTACGTTCTTGTAATAGTGTGGCGCATATTTCATGCACAGTGATTAAATTGGAACAATGCCTTTTAATTGGATCTTTCCCTGTTTTATTGTTCACCAAAACTCAAGAAATGAGACCAGAACATGTTTCTCTACTTCGGATGCTATAATCCTCTAGCAGACCGGTCGCGATAGATTCCTCGTGTTCAAGCTGTTAGGAAGCAATGGCGGGCACACGCACTACGATCTGCAGGACAGATATTGTCGGTTTGACGAGCCAGTAGTTTACAGGATCGATGTGAATGCTGCCTGGAACATGCAGAAGATGCTGTTGAAGATTGGGTCCCACATTCTACCTGCAGACGGCAACCACGGTGACGCAACGAATCTGTGGATGGGTGCTGTAAACAGCAATTACCTTCCTCCGGGTAACTGTCTCCTGGGCACAGTAAGGCTACAACTTGCAGCCTTTTGTCTTCTGTCTGAGATAAATACTCCTTGTCAACCGCACAGACTACATCAGGTGACGTACACAGACCATTGCCCTCACGTCAGGTCACGTACTTCCCTCAGATCACACACACACAGGCAACAAATCCCACCTCCGTCACTTGAACAACTTGAATTCAGTTGTGGCTCCGAGAGAGAGAACTTCTTCCACCGAACTCTTCACAGACTGGACATCCTGCGCTGCAGCATGACACGACGCACGTGCGGGTGGCTGCTGGTTGCTGGGACGTCACTGCTGGTTGCTGGGACGTCACTGCTGGCGTCCTCTACAAGGGCATGGGAGGGTAGAGCACGTCTCGGCTTGCAGTGCACGAACACCACGCCCCCCGGCACTGGCATGGCGGCCGATCCCTGCACGTGTTACAAAAGGTCAAGACGAGGGTAATGGCATTGTGATATCATAGAGGTCAGGGTTAACCAAGGTAACGGCATGACGTGATCGGTTAACTGTGTAGTGAGAGCACGGTAATCAAGAAAACAATAACAAAGAGGAGAGAAGGCGACGAGAGAATGACTAACTATATTCTGATGTTGTGGTCGTCTTAGTAACACTCGGGACTCACCTGCACTTCGAATCGCTTCAGCTCCATCACCTGCGGCCGGTGTCGTGGGGGAGCCGAGTGAGAGAAGAGCGGGAGGGGGCTGAGTGAGGAGCAGAAGGTAGCGATCCTCTCCTCCAAGTCGCGAAGCTGCTTGTCGCTGGTTTCCAAGTCGTAGAAGCCGTCCTTGCTGTCCTCGTCGTCGTTTTGGACCACGGATGTCGCGTGTTCAGCGTTACCTTGGGAACGCGCACTTGAGCATGCGCACACGATGTGAAGTCTGCCACGTATCAGAAAGATGGAGACCACCGTGAGAAGGAGGAGACGACCAGCCAAACAGGCAAATAGACAAACAGGTAGACAGGCAAAAGGTAGGCACACAGGCAGGAGGTGAAGAAAGGCAAACAAACAGACAGGCAGGAAGGATTTGGCAAACTGACGACAGGCAGCGACTTTACTTTACCCCCAATGGTTGGGAGGCTCCACAATTAAATAGTTTGCTGTAGTGATGTTAAACTAGTGTCTAAACACCGCCCATGCGTTCAGACGGTGAAAAAAACACTTTTTATAACCTGCTGTCCTTGCTGGCTTGATGGACGGCCGTGAGTTCTTGCAGGACGGTGCCGCCTGCATCGTGACGCACCGCCTTCACCGAGTCTCTTACGATGACGTTAGCGCTCTTCAGCCTCACGATGGGAGTGGTATCCACTGATCCCTCCCCGGAGGGAGCCCACAGTTCCCCGGCGGACTGGGGGCGGATGGAAGTGACTTGTTTGGCCACGCTGATGTCGCAGGGTGCTAAAAGTGATTACAGTCACACTATACAAGCTGCAAGTGATTAACCCTTTATCTACCAGTGTCCAGAGGACAAATATATACAGGTTCTTTGATCTCAAGTCCTCCCAGTCTCATATTTATAGGACAGGCTGTATCTCCATTGTCTAGGTGGAGGCGAGCGCAGTGCCCCTTAACTCATAAGAAAGCAAAGGGACCCAAATATAAAGATAAAAAGAAAATACATAATTAAACACTGAAGCAACTGCACGGCGGTGAACATGAAAGAGCAGAGACGAAGATGGAGAACTGAGTGAGCAGAAGAATTAGCTGCTCTTGGTGCCTTTTCTGTAAACGTTCGTCAAATTCCTGGTGTTTCTACTACTACCATCCCACATTCATGCTCCACCCACCTTCTGTGGACGAGGCTGGCCTAGCTGCCGCTGAAGTGGCGGAAGTGACGTCTTCTTTTCTGCATTCGACTTCCGGCGGGGTGGCAGGGCGACCTAGAAGCAAACGCTGGGCTTCGAGATCGTTTCTCAGCTGCGCTTTGCTTCGCGGAATTTTTCGTCGTCGCTGGTTGGGCTTGGAGGTGGACATCCTGACCAACAGCAACAATAACACATGTGTGTAAAATTACCCTTAAACCATCCTTCAAGAACTTCTCTTCCTGACTTTAACAGTCTTGCACACTCATCAATATGTCAAAATTCGGTAGGTAAAAGAATAATCTATGATCCAAGGTCATAAAGATCAAATAGTCGTGAAGACAGCACTCACCTGAGGGTCCAGGCCCTCCCAAAAGAACTGGCCAGGATCTTCATCCTCGCCAGGGAAGCCGCGCGGTACTTGAGCGAATCCGACAGCAGCGGTTTGATGAGCGGCGCGTGTCCGTCCTGGAACAGTCGCAGTAAGGTCTTCTCCACATCCCGTTCTCTTCTCACCTGACCCTTGCCCCGCACGCGGCGACCTTGCCGGACATTCGTACCCGCCAGATGGCGCCCCAGTGCAACAGCAGCGACGTGCAGGCGTTGGATGATTGGAACCTGAGGCGCCAGAGGGCTCTCCAAACGGGCTTCCAGTTTCTGGAATATGAACAGCAGTGTCTGTGGTTACTTGCCTGAAACAACACCTGTACTAAATCTGCGAGTGCTCACCTGGCACACCATCTGTATCAGAGCGCTCACCTGGCACACCACCTGTATCAGAGCACTCACCTGGCACACCACTTTAATCAGAGCACTCACCTGGCACACCACCTGTATCAGAGCACTCACCTGGCACACCACCTGTATCAGAGCACTCACCTGGCACACCACCTGTATCAGAGCACTCACCTGGCACACCACTTTAATCAGAGCACTCACCTGGCACACCACCTGTATCAGAGCACTCACCTGGCACACCACCTGTATCAGAGCGCTCACCTGGCACACCACCTGTATCAGAGCACTCACCTGGCACACCACTTTAATCAGAGCACTCACCTGGCACACCACCTGTATCAGAGCACTCACCTGGCACACCACCTGTATCAGAGCACTCACCTGGCACACCACTTGTATCAGAGCGCTCACCTGGCACACCACCTGTATCAGAGCACTCACCTGGCACACCACCTGTATCAGAGCACTCACCTGGCACACCACTTTAATCAGAGCACTCACCTGGCACACCACCTGTATCAGAGCACTCACCTGGCACACCACCTGTATCAGAGCACTCACCTGGCACACCACTTTAATCAGAGCACTCACCTGGCACACCACCTGTATCAGAGCACTCACCTGGTACACCACCTGTATCAGAGCACTCACCTGGCACACCACCTGTGTGAGGTCGCGAGCTGTCTGCATGTTCTTCCGCAACACCAGCCGCTCGTAGTTCTTGGCGTTCAGGATGATCACGTGAGCATCCTCCTCCACCGTCACCGTTGCTGTGCTCTTCTCCAGTCCTAGCGCCATTTCTGCGTCGCCTAGCAACATATCTTCCCAGTCAAATATTACCTGATGCTTAAAAATCAGTCACTCATTTATGAAGCTTTGATATTACTCTTAGTTCTTGTGTCATTTCAAGAATTCCTGTCTTCTTCCTGCTCAAAAGTTTACGAAATTAGTCATAAATTCTTCCCGTGTTTATTATTTACTTGCTGATGATTACATTTTTAATCTACTTTTATTGTATATAATTGTACATAGCTTCCCCTTTTATATTAATGTGTTTTATTTGTAATTCAATGCTGTTTGACACAAAACTTATTGTAACAGAAAGCGTGCTTCTGTCTGTACTAGTTAGCATAGTTCTGTCCTATTCTGCTAGACAGTGTGGAGGGATGCGCACCCAGAATGTCGTTGGGTCCCACACAGCACAGGTTGACTCGCCTTCCCATCATGCGTCGCTCTGCAGCCGCGTAGCCCTGGCGCCTGCGCACTGCGACCTGCGGGGTGGTCTTGTTCCGGGTGGATCCGGGCCTCCATCCTGAAGGCACCCTGCACTCAGAGCAACTTATCACAGTCAACTTATTCTTGCCTGCATCAACTCTACCTACCTCTTATGGACATACTGACATGCACAATCTGTGTACAATGTATCACCGATATGCTGTACAAACTGTGTATAGGATGTACTTATACATGTTGAAACTATCAGTGGGTATTTGAGAGATGCTGTACAAGCTATGTATGGGACATCCGGGCATGCTGTACACGCTGTATATACAACATATGTCCATGCAATACAAGCTGTTTGGGGTGTACTTAGTGGCAGACTGTACGACGTACGTGTAGAATGTGTTACACATGAAAGCGGTACTCACTGGTTTTTGGACCTGACAGAACCCACAGGTGCCCACAACTCTGGAAACTGTTCTTCGTGGTGTAAAGGCTCCATGCACACCTGTGCCACACCACTGGCAACATAGAGTAAGTTGTATGATATGTAGGAACTAGTTGTAGCAATTTTAATAGCTTACAGTTGTAATTGCTACAATTATACTACACTAGTTGTATTACTGTTATCAGTAGTTGTAGTACTACTAATAGAATTACTAACTGCAATTATACTCAAATTAGTGGCAATAATACTTGTAGTTAGAAATGTTGTAAGTGATGAAGCAGTGCTACACATAGAAGCGGTAGCAACAACAATATTGAAACCACCAATCGTTGTAGAAGCTTCATTCAGAAAACAAAAGCGAAATTGGGAGGCTAAGCACAAGAGAGAGGATTTCCAACCAAAACAAACAAATCAACTAGTTTTCTCCAGAAGATGCTAGCTAACCCTGACCTGATTCGTTCCAAGATATCCTATGTCACAATGACCCAATCATCTCCCATCGTCACAATGTCCAAGGGACCCGCCTCAATGTTAACTTGCCCCGTACAGAAAAGGATGAGGAGGAGAGTATAGATGATTGTTTAAGGATGGTGTCAAAAGGTTGTCATCTCTGACCTCGCCCTACCTTAGAATAAAGATGAGGCCAGGTGGGGGTTGACCCTGACGCATCAGCACGGTGCCCTGCGGACAAACTTCTTTTTTCAGACTCATCTCCAAAAGGCGTCGGAGCTTGACTGACCACGAGCGGAACAGCTTGTGCTGGGACACGAACTCCACCTTCTCTTTGTAGATGGCTTCTTCTTTAGCCTGAAGTGTAAACAAGAATTCAGAGCTGTCTGTCAGTGCATACAGAACACGAACTCAGCTCTTCTCTCTCACTGTGTGCGTGCGTGTTTTATATATATTTATATAATTTGTGTTTGAATATCTGTTTGTGTTTGTGTTTGTGTCCGCTCGCGCGTGTGATGCATGCGTGTGCACGTGGGTGAGAGAGGACTGACCTTGACACAGCGATTGAAGAGGATTCTGTTGATGACCAGCAAGTCCGTGTCTTCATCTGCCACGACCGTTGCATTGCGAATAGCATCCGTGGACAGTAGCGCTATTTCACCAAACGTCTTCCCCGTTTCTATAGCGACAGAAGGAAAGATAGTGTCATTCTGTGTTTACCTCAGCTACGTTTAGCAAATCTCTTCTGTAGAGATTATTTATTTATCATATTGATGAATTATTTTCCACTTCAAAACGTCATTCAGAATTTTCTCGGTCTTAAACATGAGAGTCTGGCTGGAACTTACCCAGATGGGAGATGAACTTGCCCAGAACGTCTCTGCTGGAGGTTTTATTTCTCTTGGCGCCCTTCCCAGCATGCTCTAGTGCTGCGTCACTCTGGGCAGATTTTACCAAAAGCTTCGGTCTCTGATACCCGCGCTCCTCGAACGGATCGTCGTCTGATTTGGTGACGTCGATGTACACCGACGTGCGGCCCGATATTATGATGTAAAACCTGAACGCACACAATGTTTACATGACATAGAGTGTATAATAGAACGAACACTTATCTTGAATACACACGACGTATTACACACACACAACACGACGCTCGACGAACCCCCGCAGATGACGATGAGGATGAAGAGATGTGTAGGTGAATGGAATCGAAGAGGCACAAGTTCAGAGGAATGTCCCTGAGAGAGTTATACAAAAGATGGCGGACGAAAACCGTTGTTTTCCCGCTCACTCGGCTATTTTTAGAGTGTTTTCTCTTATATATGACGTCATTTCTGACGTGGAAACAAATGACGCACACAAGACGTCAGACACGAGACACCATTCGTACACGAGACAACACGAGACCCACCACAACTCATTACCTAGAGTGACTCTCCCTTGGTTTCATGTCACATATTTCAAATGGGATTGACTTCCATAAGACAGTGAATACAAACAAATATTGCCGACGAGGCATTTGTCTCATAAGTGATAATTTGTTTAATATTTTAAACGTTATTTAGATCGCCGTTGGAAGATTGAAAAGGTAACAAATCTGTTCATACCATACTAGAGCCATAAGGGACAACAGTAGACAGAATAGAGTATATTAACAAACTTCAACATTGACTACGGCTCCAACCATGTAAGACCGTATTTTTCACCATTATAAGTTAATTAATTACTAATTTGACAGCAGTTAAATAATATCTCCATTTCTGTCACATCTTTTGAATTTTCTTATGTAGTCTCTAATCATTATTTCGCTGCTTTCTGTCCAGCAAATGTTGGGTGAGGGGTGACATGAAGAGGTGTATGATTAGGGTAGGTCTGAGCGAGAGTGTAAAGAGAAATATATATATTGTCCACTGTGAACTCTATACGGAGCTCCTTAAGTGTTTAATCCTATACTTTTTTTTATTTTAAGCTCTCAATTATAATTAAAAGTCCTGCAATCACAGAGCATTGATGAAATGTGATTTATAAATTCAATTTATTATTATTTATGAACTCCAGCTGTATAAATTTAACATATAAAACATTGATCATTCCTGCTTTATTCGGCATGCTAGCTTGTACTACTTATGTGAAAATGTTTTTCGTTATTATAGTTTACATTCTATGTTTTGACAAACTTGACATTTCTTATTTAATTAGTTCCAACATGTAGACATCTTAGTTTCTCCCAGTATTTTTTCCACAGCCATTCTACTTTTACTGTAGTCTCACACCGTTTTTTTTTCTTTAAAGGAACACTCACAACGAGTATCGACAGAAAAAAAGCGTGAAATAAAAATGACTATTAGTTTTTAAGGGTTGGTTTACGACAGTATTTCAATTATAATATTCTATTATATTACTTCAAGAAATGGAACGCTCAAGGCTCCCCTCCCCCAAAACATAAAAGCAGTCATAATTCACTTTATTCCCTCTTCAAGAAACGAATAGGTTTCTGGTCTGAAAGCTGTCGTGCTACCTGTGGCTTTCATGCTCAGACTGGCGCTATACAAACAAATGTTACTTGAAAGAAAAAAAAATGGTTTAGGGTGTAGCAGCTCCTTACAAAGCTCTCAATGCTCTACAAAGACGGTCGTTCCTACCTAAGGACCAGGGATCTGTAATCATAACCGTTGGACAAGCGAAGAAAACATGTATTCTTTCCCTCAAGAAAAGAAGAAACTATATCAGAAAGTTCGTTATTACTCTACCGTGTTGCGATCTTTTTCTAATCACATGTCGTCACGGATCGTTGGTTTTTATATTTCTACAGCCTGGAGATTTTAGTCAATGAAATGGGAGCAGAAGTCTCCCTGCAGGAGACTAAGTGTTTCGCCTTTACCTTTCTCTCCATTCTTTGATAACCCCTTCCCCACCTTCCGAAAGGAAAATTGTAAACATCGTCCGACTGACAAACATTTATTTCACGCTGGTTAGTAAACACTGACTTGTCTCCTTTTTCTCCTTGCTTGACGATGATGTCGTCTTTGGCGGCTTTTTCGTAAGAACAGTTTTGCAGAATCTCCATGAGTGTTTCTAGAGACAAAACAAGGAAAGAGAGAAAGAGGGACTTTTTGAAACAATTATGTTGTCGTTGGTATATGAAAAATTTAATTAAATACGAACATAAGAAATCTAAGAGACAGGGCCACTGACTGAAAAGATGATCAGCTGGTGCCCTGGTCTAGTTTGCAAAAAAAAACAAAACATTAAATTTCTATTATTTTGCCACAAATACTTTTTAAGATCAAATTTATAAATGAAGTAGACGACCTCAATTTCAATTCTTTGGTGGTCAAGATGTCTGCATGCTTCTAGGAGTGCCAGTGCTTGACCAGTCTGCAATTTATCAAGTTAACTGTATTTCCATCAAACTGCCTAATGACACTTGTAAGTCAAAGATTTAGCGAAAATCTCAACTAACTTACCTCGCTCCATATCCATCAGTTTCTGACTGCGTCTCTGTAACCATGGCAACACCGTCTCCATGGCTGGATGGAGCGCTCCTCTGGTGTCTGAGTGATGAGAGCCACAACTCTCTCCTGCGTCGACGCCATCTGCAGCGCAGCCAACACGACTCACGCAATGTCAGAACCACTCCGAGACCAACAACAATGCCACAGCTGATAAAATAATCTTAGCACTTCTGCCCATCTTCATTCGCCATCTTTTACTTGCTGTTGATATAATTGTTATTGTATTATATATCTTTGTCAGTTGGAGTATTCTCATTCCTGTCTTTCCTCTTGAAGCTTTCATAACCGAGATAGCTTTGCTCCACGTGTTTAACCGAGATAGCTTTGCCCTACGTTCTTCAAGAGACAGGTTTGGTGAAGTCTGTGTGTCTCAGCTTCATCGTCGAGTTTAACATCACAGGAGTCCGGTCAGTGGTCAGCCTTGCATCTTGTATTTGTCACAAGTACCCGTATCATTCAGCTTTGGTATCCTATTTATACAGCAGAATCATTTTCCTTTTTAAATGTCTATGTCATTCTGTCTTACTTTCTGTCAGACAGGATATTTCGGTCTGTCTCGTTATTTGTTTGTCATTGCAATATCAATTCATTATTATTGTTGGTTACTGTCCCATGTCCGACTCTTATACCTTATCATTTTTCAGTCCTTTTCGTGGTTCATCACACTGACGACCTATGCACTTACTTGAGTGACGTTTCCAGGTAGATGTGCTTGTACCAGACATCAGCGACAGCACGTCACGCACCTGGCCGACTGAAACTAGCCAAACGCACCTTTTCTGGACTTGTCTTCTGAACGGTGGCTCACTGTCGTCTGTCAGATCCAGTGGGAAGGTACCGAGGCTTTCTCTAGCCTGGGACCACATTAAGAACGCCGGTGATCGCAGCGAGCAAGATATATATAAAAGAAATAAAAACATTAAAAATCTTTTCTGTGTCGGCATGTCGATCATGAATATATCTCTCGATTGTCCGCCTCCGTCAGCAATAAAATGTGAAAGAAGAAACGCCCTGCGAGGCAGTGCCAGGGGAAAAGAATGTTTTGACCACCAGTTCAGACCTCAGTTCCGAGTGTATTGAGGTTTCCGTCATTCATGCAGACTACACAGTCCAACAGTTTGAATGAAGTATTGTTGGCGTAACGGATTTCTTTATGCGCTTCTGGTCTGCGACAGTTTCACAACTCGGAAAGATTGAGAGTGAATAATACTCGGTAATAAGTCTTCATGAAGTTATTGTGGGGAGCAGTGTACGGGGTTAGGGAGTTGTGAAGGAAAAGACAGCTCAAAACTCGATGTGATCTGCCGGCAATAATTATCAGCAGTAACATAACATAAAGCAGAGTATGGCATTCAGTGTATCTTTCTCGTTGTTATGAAAATCGTTTCTCATTTGCCACTTATAGGATAGTCACTCCTTGGTGACTCCCAATGAGAAATTAAAAAAAAAATTCTAAACAATTTTTGAAGAGGATGCCCTCTATGTTATGTGAAAGACAAGGAGGCTCTCAGCGACAGACAACACCACGGTGGTTATCTCACTGTAAACATCCCCTCCTCTCCACTCTTCCTTTCATCTGGACCGAGTGCACAGAGCACAGACTTCTATGATCTATGTAACTCTGTGACACGGATTGCCCATAGCTACCCAGGCGCAAGGGTATCACCCTGGCAACGCTGGTTCCCTTCCTCGTCAATCTTATTTTCAGTGTGACAGTACAATAATGAGACGTGACAGTGCAATTAGTATGCGTTCACTCGCAATGAATTTCTAAGCAGCTAAGAAAAATTGGAAATTTGAAGATTTGCATTAGAAATGAATTTTTTCTGCTTTCGCGTAAAGGGACTCTACACATTTGGAGTGAAGCAAACGGGTACGGAGGCATTTCAACGGCTTTTTCTCATCTTGAGGGAGCTAACAGCATCCTTAAACACCACAGGCACATTCATAACTTTTTCACACGAAATTTGAATGCAAGCTACGTTAAGGAGGGAAAAACGCAAAATTGGCAAGATACTCTTCTGACGTCAGTGCTGGTCTCTTGCCTAATCGCATTCACACATACAAAACATATCTTGCACTGCCTCTGGTTTCGTCTAAGCATTGCATTCCCTCAGTGAGGATTTTGCCGTCTTATGTTGTACCATTTACCCTCCATCCCACCTTTTTTTTCCAAAGTTTAACTGCCTCCTCTCAGTTGTAAATCCACATTCTGCTGCCATGATTCATGCTAACACATAGGCCAAACATGTGCATACTTTATTGTCGCAAGAATAATGAACAACAAACTATAGGCAAACTTAAAGGCCAAACAACATTCTGGTCTCTAAAGGTAGGAATCCTCAGTAGATGTACTGATCGTAAGTACATCCACCTTGGGCTAAGACCAGGTAAAAGCTTTTTCTGGCTCAGAACTCATTACACCACGCTGTAAACATATCACACTTGAGACACAAAAAAAGCTCAGTGGCACTGAATGGAGTTTCTGAATAGTAACCAACACTCCTATCCCAATGCCAGTCACATATTTTGTGGACAAAATTGTAATGATTTTGAATAGGACTGGGAGATTAGGTCCACTGCACAAAAGAAAGCCTAAATGTTAAGGTCACCCTTGCCTCCACACATCAGTTTACCAGTACTAATACCAATTAATATAAAGACCGTGCTGAAAATAAATTTCGAAGTGCAAAAAAGCAGCAACTATATCTACTCTCTGATTAACATTTGATCAAGCAAAAAGCATTTTTGACTTTTCAAAATAAAAAACAAGAACCTAGATTTCAGCGTTGCTATCAGCAAAGGTCTGCAAGCCATTAATAAGTGATCAAACTGGTTTTTTAGCTTATTATCATTAATATTATATACAGCTTGTCCTAAAGAAATTCTAGACACAGTGTGCAAACAGACCTGCTAAGGCTGATTTGTGAAAATTTGTGCAAAGGCTCTTGTGCAAACATAATTTCATGTCCCTTAAGACATATACTTGTGCCAGTAAGAACTACTTCACATTTACCCCTTTTCCCCACCCCAGAAACGTGGAAAAAAATTTCTTACGATGTATCTGTATTTAACTCCACACATGGTATGTCAGTGTACATGTCCATGCACATCAAGGGAGTAGAGCTAACTCAATAAATGTATTTCTTAATATCTAAAACTCAACTCTGAGCATTGCCCAGTAAGGAACAAACACAAGAATATACTGCAAACAAATCCCTAAATAATGAGGGAGGAATGTTTGCTAGCTGTGCACACCTGAATGCTGTTTATCGCCAGCTAATTCAGTCACAAAACAACGTCCTATTTTCTTTCGGAAGAATTTTGTTATTTTGAGTAAGAGACTTCCCTCCATAACTTCTCAAACCTACTGAAGTAAATCTAGGTTTGTATAGATCTGGTCCAGTTTTGCTTGTCACATTCACATAGGATGCAGATGTTGGACTTTTAACACATCATTTGACTTAATTGAAACATCTGAATCCAGCTTATTACAGACAATACACAGAAAGACGACTTGTGATGATTCATTTTACCCTTCTTATGCTTGCTGTTGTGTTACATGACCCTTCATACAGAAAAATATAAAAAATGCAGTAATGGGAAGTCGGTTTTTCTCGAAATGAGCACAGTGAGGGTAAAAGGTATACACACAAAAAAAAAAAAAAATCATCAAGAGAAAAATAAATGCTTTTTTTTGAATGCACATCCACTGCAGCTAAGCTTATGGTTTGTTCTTGCTTACTATGAGCATAAGCTTCAGCATTCAGGTCATATCGCCAAGACACCTGGTGTCAGTACACCCAAAAAATATATGACATCCATTTCTGTGCACAATGACCAACAAATATTCCATCACAGGATTTTCGTTTTGATGTTCTTCAAAATGGATTGAGCTGATGTATGTTTGTACCAGAGCAATGGCCACTGATTACTTTTCTTAGTGCAACAATCACAGCATATATTTTTCTAAAGAAATTTCTATTGGAATAAATGTGCACTTTCACGTATCACATCAGCATACATTGTCACAAGGGTGATAAATAAAAAGACATGATTACATTACCAAAATCCAAACACTTGAGGTCTCTAACTTGGGAGGAATGGGCTTTGGTTAGGGGTACAAAGTTTGTTAAAACTTAAGGTAAACCCAATGGCAGATATTAAAGTAAGCATTTTTACTTCGATACTTGTAAGAAAACCACACGGTGACAGATCTATCATCAATGCATGGAAAAATATTGAAGAACACAAAGACTTTTATGAAAAAATGCATGTCCCCAGGTACAGTAGCACTTTGCTTTGGTAACACCTTTAGATTATCATTAACTAGCATTCTCCAAGAATGCACCCACAGTTCAAAAAATACAAACAAACACACTTTGAGTTGGCTGTAGAGTCACTCCTTGACTGACTGGAACACAAATTTAAAGCAAAAACTACCATATTCAAGTCTTGTGGCTGCATAGCCAAGTAACTGCTAAGGGTTGTGAACACCAAAATGACTGGGACAGTTACTACACAAAATTATTTCTGAAACATACACTTATTTCAGATGTCAAGGCCTGTAATAAAAATCACGGAAAGGTTGAGTCGCTTTTGAAAAGGCAGCTTCAACGCTAAACAAGCACCCTAGACTCTCTTCTGTACTCTTCATTAACCCTCATCTCCTTCGTTTAGAAGGGGCATACGAAACAGGTATAAGAGACTTTCGCAGCACTAATACTGTAGAAGTTTAAGTACTCTCCTCCTGCCCTTCACTTGGAGCTGGGAGCTTGATGCCAGAGGGATCCACACCCCATATCTGCTTGGCATATTCAGTTATGGTTCGGTCACTGGAGAATTTGCCAGATGCTGCAATGTTCATCAGACTCTTGTGTGCCCACTCCATTTGATTCTGATGAAAACACACACACACACAAAATTACATCTTCACAGAGAAATAAGCACTTTTATAATTCAACACCATCCATAATTACTCATTACTAACAAATCCCAGAGCAGATTTAATGAATTAATACTGATGTTTTGGTTAAATCACACTCAAACAATATGTGCTTCAGATGTTCAACCTGCTAAAGTGCAAAATGAACCCTTAATGAGAGCATTACTCACACATGTACGATGCAGAAGGGGGCAAGGGGACTTGGTATCCTAAAACTTTCAAATGCATTAAACTTACATTATCTGACTGCCAGGTGATAACTAATGATAGTAAATGAGAAATGAATGATGATAACGAAATCTAATTCTGTAAGGAAGAGGAGGAGGTTGAAGACAATGATGACTTCCCTTAGGAATTCAGATCTAAAATTGTTGTCCTGCTGTGTTTGCTTTTGATGTCGAGATCAATTTTTCCACTACTGCTGGGACAGCAAAAGCAAAAGGAAATAATAAAATATAGTTTGAACGATTTTGTCAGTACTCACCTTGAACAGAGCACTGACTCTTTCCTGGCATTTAATATATGCATTGAAATCTGCACACAGGCAAAATCTACACACACACACACACAAACAAACACAAATACAAACACATAGGAGCTAGTTAAAAAAAAATCTAGCAGTCTCCTATTATTTTCAAGTAAATTCTTATTTTACCATGATCATAGTGATAATGCTGTTGACCTTGATGCTAATTACTCAAATCCAATTACATAAGTGCTTCCATGGCTGGAACCAACTAAGCTGCAACTCCTAAATATTCTGAACTTAATCTCATCCTGTTTATGTAGCTTTTTTTCTAATGCATCTTCTGAAACTGACTGTTGGAATATTTCTGGATCAGGTTGGCATTGATTATCTGGTTGAGTGAAGAGTGGGGAGGAAGGAGAATAAAACAAAATTAGTTTCCCTCAGCTGAGGAACTGCCACTTGGAAGATGACCATTAATAATATGCACAATTTAACATCTTGAATGTTTACTCAGCTGCTACTAATCAGATGCATGAGTTCTGCAGGTTCAAACAGGTAGCTAAAAAAGGGAGCTAATGCGTAACATGTTTCTCTTTGATCACAGTATGCCAGTTCAACAGCCTAATCTTTAGTTGCTGCCAGAACTGAAGGACGAGACAAAGGTTTTCTACCATTAATAATAATAATGAGCATTTATATAGAGCTTTTCAAAAATCATTGGCTCAGAGTGCTTCAAAAGAAGAGAATTTAAAAGAAAAAATAATCTCCAGAATTTTAGTGGATGATGACTGTAAGATGAATAAATTAAAAAAGTGAAAAAAAATGTCCAATTTACCAAAAGTCTCTATTCTTCAGACCTTTGAAAGGTTAGAGAAAGAATAAAAAACAATATTGTGCCTTCTCAAAATTCTTTCAGAATGCAACACTAAACAAAGGCAGGGTCACTGCAGCTGTTTCTAAACATAATGTGCTCCTTTGAAAAAATAATTATACATCTCCATTTGTAAATGGCAAATACATGTACGAATAAAAAATGGTATGATGTAGTTTTTGTCTGTTTAGTACATTTTAAAATATATTACACTATAACTGTACTCCTAAACTGTCTTAACACAGTGCCTTATTTTTACAAATAAACTGTGAGCAACTGGCTTCTAGACAAAACTGTGTACCTGTCATGGTATTGCAAGCTGTTGCAGATGTCCTTGAACAGGTTAGGGTCCTCTGGAGAAAAGAATCCAGACCCAATTTGATCAATTGCCTGTTTTAGCTCTGGTTCTCTGTTGTAGTAATCCATAGAATTGTATCTGAAACAGATCTCATAAACATGTTATGCTGTCTCTTCTTGTTTTGACTTTAAATAAACTGCATGTCTTTCTCCAGACACCACCAATTAACAAACAGTAAATAAATAGCCACATGGTTGGGCCTTGACTTTAAGGTAGTCAGCTGATATAATGACACAAAGTTCAGGAATACTGGACCAGTAGGATGCTCATATCATTTTGTTTTGCCAGTCTGTTTTCACTGACATAATCATACATACCCAGCCTTGTGCAGCTTCTCCACATCGTCCACTGTCATGCCAAAGATGAAAATGTTTTCATCACCCATCTCCTCGCGCATCTCTACATTAGCCCCGTCCAGAGTTCCAATGGTCAAGGCACCATTCAACTATGAGAGGAAAAAGACCTTAAAAAGCCATGCTATGTGCATTGGATACTGCATCCAATAGTGATAAAAGTGTGATGGTGGTAGCACCATTGAAATTAATGTCATTCTTATACATGAATGTACAATATAAAGACAGGACCCTGACTCCTTTTAGCTCCTATAATCATAGACATGATGCATGTTACAGCCCTTTGAGTAGTGTGACCAAAGGCTAAGGGGAATAGCACATAGCAAGTAATTTTGAAGGCTGTAGTCATTTGGACTTTAATGATATGTGATTTTACCTAGCACCTAAATGTAAAGATCATAAAACTGTTTCAGTAGAATGCTATTATACTGTTCAGAAATTGTAAAGAATGTAAGACTGTTTCAGTGGAATAATTTTATTGATCAGTTACTACAGATCTTGATAACAATAAAAGTTGTTGGTAAAAACCATCATACAATGCTACTATGGGCATATGTTTATGTAACCCCTTATTATTTTTCAAGCTGTTCAATACACAAATTGAGAAAATTCTGAGGTATGGGGTCAGTGCGCTGATAACATTATTGAGAGAATCCATTTGTTCACTATGAAGCAATGACAGCTAGAACTCCAGAAGGAATGACTTTTGAGGAACATGGTCGATATCCAGAGTTCATAAACATTTATGTAAGATGTTCTGTATACTGGTTTAAAGTTGTAAATTTGCCCCTCAACTGATTGCCAAGAAAAATTTTAATGTTATTAAATATGCACAGTAATGACAAGATCATATGGGTTAATAACATTATGCTAGTACTTTACCAATATGGTTTTGGATTTGTTTGGGAATGTCAGGATGTTAAGTAATTCTTAAGAGAATTCAACCTAAGAGTCACAGACAGACAAAATAAAATGATTAGTAGTAATTGATATTCATTCTACAGCTTCATTAAGTCGTCTATAATCCTGAGTATTTACTTAGTTGATGACAAATATACTAGTGTTAGAGATTCCCTAAAAAGGTTTAAACTTGGAATTACAAACCTTAACTGCCATAAGCAGTGTTACAGGATTTTTTTGTTTCATTAAAATGTCCCCCATTACCATTCTAAAGAATCCAAGCTGCATTTTGTGTTCATGTGCCCAATGTATAAATATCTATGCTAGTTGTACATCTCTGAAAAATTCTGTAAGAATACTCAGTTGGTTTAATCCATTTATTTTTAAGTAATTCTAGAAAATCCAAAATGTTGCCAATTTTCTTTACACAGCACTAGGGAGAATGATCTGTAAATGTTTACTGATCATAACTTTGTTAATGACATATTTAATTTGGTAATTTCAATTCACATTGTTATTTTAATACTTTATACAAATATGTATAAACAATGTCTTTAGAATAATTCTGACTCACTGGTTTCTATTTTAGCAATATGTTCCACAAATCAAGGTATTACTGAGGGTGCTTCTTTTTGTAGACAGCAACAATAAGATATTTGAAATATTTTTTTAATATGGATTGGGTGGAGAGTCTCTGAAGCAAAAGAAAATATCAAATATGAAACTGTCTGACAGGCCTAAGTGTAGATTCAGCCATCAGCCTCACCATGAATTTCATGTTGCCTGTACCAGAGGCTTCGGTGCCAGCCAGAGAAATCTGCTCACTCAAATCTGCTGCCGGGATGATTTTTTCTGCCAGCGTTACACGGTAGTTCTCCAGAAAGATAAGCTTCAGGCGGTCACCAACAATGGGATCGTTGTTGATTGTACGACCAACATTGTTGACAAGTTTAATGATCAGTTTGGCCATGTGGTATCCAGGAGCAGCCTGTCATATCAAGTTTCTCAGTGTTTTAATGAAATAAAGCATCAAGTCTAATGAAGGCAGAAAAACAACAGCACTACTGTCGAACTTTTCAATTATTTCTGTAAATTTCAATGTATTATTGTTTAAACTCTAAAACCAATAAGCTCACATACAAGTATGCATTTCCCTCATCAAGTACACATGCATACCAGAGACAGTCCCCAGTTTCTGAAAGTCAAATTTCTGACCATATCACCAATTTTTCATTGCAACAACAACAGCCCCTGGGAAGAATCCCTGGTTTGTGCACATGACTACTTCTCTTCCACCAAGTTCTACAAAAATATTTTGGTTTCGACAAGAAAAGCAACAAAAATTTAAAATTAGTGTATATCCAATGCATGGCACTTTGAAAGCTTAACTCCCACACTAAAGTTAACCCTAACCCAAGTAGCCTAATCTTTCAAATACAGTAAAGTCTGCTATGTGCTGACCCTATGACTAGCAGACACCTTCCTTATTGAGACACTTTAGGTCCCCACAGATTGGTTTTCACCACAAAATCAGCTCAATCAACAGAGAGCTGCAAAATGTAGATGTGGACAGAGATTTTAGGGACAAAATTCATCTTTTGCCATCACAAGTGGACAGTTTCTGTTTTGGCTTTATGGTTCTGTCACCTACTTTCAAATAGCAAAACAGTGCAATATTCTGTCAGTTGGTATAGTATGGAAGTATGCTTTTTTTTCAGCTCTTGAACATTTGAAATTTGTGTCCATTTGCAATGACTTCCTGTTTTCAAAACAAAATAGGAAGTGTGGCTTTTCATTAAAATCTTATTCTTCTATTGGAAATCAAAAATCTTTTAACATATAAGCAGAATGTCAAAGTTACTATGCAGTTAGATAGCAGGCTCACAATTATGTGATACATTATTGCTGAGGACCATTGGTAAGTGATAGATTAGTGGTGCAGACAAGACTCAGCTTTTCTGCATCAAGCCATACCCCATTCCATGATCATGATAAATGAAGTTGCTGCCTGCTTGCCATGTCGAGAACCCTTTGTAAACGTTTATAAAATGTTTAAATGCTATCTGGATGAAACTTGATGAAAAGACAATTTTTCTATGATGATGTAGCCGTACAGAACTGTGCAGAAAATGTCTTATTTTGTGAGAGTCTGTGATGTTCCTGCTTTAAAAATGTGGAAACCTTCAATAAGAGAGCCTTGTTCTGCAGGGACAGATTTTAGCAGAATGGGACAGGTTTTACAGTAACACTAACTATATCCCTGGTTGCCATAATGGACACACACAAAAAAAATTCCATGCAGATGACTGTGCAGCCATGTAGACATGTACCTTGCCTCCAATCAAGACTGTACGAGGTACAAAGGACATAGATGGGTTCTTCTTGAGGCGGTTGTAGATGGTGATGACATGCAAAACATTGAGCAGCTGACGCTTGTATTCATGGATACGTTTGACCTGCATGTCAAACAGGGAGGCTGGGTTCACAGTCACCTTGTAGTTTTCCTGGATGTAAGTAGCTAGCTTACTTTTGTTGTCCTGCAATAAAAGCATTGACCTTGATATAATAAGACCATGTTGATTGCAGAGCACCATCTCAAAGCATGATATTTTTACAGCCATTCTCTTCTTTCAAGACACTCTAAATGACCTGACCATAGATATGTTGGTTTTTTTCCCAAACTTATAGTCCTCTGGACTTTGAACATCTTTTGGCATGCACTAACCTAAAGAGTAATGTCACTTTTAAAGTTTGAACAGAATCAGGAAAACACCTTCTTTTGTTGTTGTTCAAGTCTCACTGGACAACTGCAGGGACATTTATCATCCAGTTCAAAAACAAATGATAGCATTCCCAACAGCTGACCACTTGATGCAGAAAGAAAATGTCAATGAATTCTGCGTACCAACTCCTAATTTAATAGCATGACAGTGGGTGGTAAGCAAGCACAGCTGCATGGTGTGTACAAGCTGCATGGTTTGTGTACAATGCAAGTCTTAAAAAAAAAAAACTGGTGCCTAGCTGAGCCTGTTCAAAATGACAGTTAAAGGGCAGTGCCATATAGTACATGATAATAAAGCTTTTAGCTAAGGAGCTGAGGTTGAGGGTGAAGGTAATGCTAAATCTACAACAACTATACCATCTGGTACTGTCTATGAAAAAGCACCTCTCTCACATTTAATCTGCTCTCAGGTCATGCTGACAGTCTGAGATCTGAGCTCACCTGTTTGACTTTCATGATATTCCGCAACAGCTGTTCCTCTCGACTCATTGGTTGTAGTCTCCTCAGCTCGCTCAAGTTAGTCACCCAATTTTCTCCAATTTTCTGTCAGGAATAAGAGTGAAAGGGACTTGACTGATAAACAACAAGCTGATGGGAGAATGTTTGCCACCGTGAAGCATGTATGCTGTAGCTTAAATACTGAACTACACACTCATTATATATTAAGCTGTCAGTTTATTTGTCATCCTAAGGACACTAAGTCAACTCCACATAAGGAAATGCCCTTTGTACATTCTATTATTTTCATTCTGCTGGTCACAGAAAATATTACTATAATTTTAAAATTTCAAAATAAAACACCTTTTCCTTACACAGAGGCAGGTATATAAAACTAATATCAATGTCTTGATCTTCTAGACAACAAGTTTACCAAATCCTCTTTATCGTCATATGATCATTAATAATGGTAAGATTTATTTAGTGCATTTCTCAGGTGCAGAGTTGATTCAATGCAATTTATAAAATTGTACAATTGTTTTCTTTGAGTACTTACCAGATGACATGACTATGTGGAGATCACCCTCTGCCTACCTCAGATCCATCTATCAAACCTGTTCCGGTCAAACTACTGCAGAACAGTAGGACCTGTCATGCTAGTGAGCACTCAACTTCAGTTTTTCACCTGAACTGAGTCTGGAACCCACTGCATGGAAGCGGGAGGGAGCTTGCTATCATGTCATCTGGTAAGTACTCAAAGAAAGAAATTTTACTAAAAATGATATTTCTTCTTCGTACTGTACCAAATGACATGACTATGAACAAGGAGAAAGTCTTCAAGCACATGACGGCCAGCTTCTCAATATCAGGCTGTATGACACTGACAACTCCCTGTTTGCTAGCAGCAAGGTGGCAGGAAACAGACTGATAACTCAGTGTACTACCTGCTACTGCTTAACCAAAACAAATGCCATCGTTTACTAACCATTGGAAGACTTGTATCTCTCTGCCTACAAGACACTTCAAGACCTGCCACACTCAAAAACACAGACCCAAGTGCTTTCTCCTTTACTTCCGCCTCTTACTTATAGTCAACATGATGGTGGGTATATCACATGGCAACAATCTCAATCACAGAATAAAAACAATACAACAATCTTATATCAGCCTTAGTGAACCCCCCGAGACATCGATGGTAGAGTGTGAAGACTAGCCCCGTCAAGGGCAGGGACATAGTTGCCAACACCCACTAACTTAAAATGTCTCCATCGACTAGAAGAATTAACAGAAGCAAACATAGAAGGACCCAGAAATGGGCTTTTACATACAGCTTTAAGTTATGAAAACTGCATAAACACACATGCTGAAGGGTTATTATATAGGATGTTACTTGAGTTCAACAACCCCTCCTCGCTCTGCTGCGGGGTGTGATTCACAAAGCCCCATGGCGCACATTGGTGTCGGGGTGGGCGGAGGTGTCAAGTCATGGCCACTGACAGCTCGGCCATGAACAGAACACCGTGCACAGAAGGAAACAGCATGCTTGCGGAGCAACACAATGTGACCACTTCAATACACACCCCTTTTCATATACATTTTAGAAACTAAAATGACCTGCATAGACACCACTTGGTCCAATTGGACACCAACAGAGAGGGCAAAGGAGACAAATAATTGCATGGCCACTTCCATCAGGCCTCTCTTACTTAAAGAATAAGATATCGGTGTCATGTAACTTCATTGTCACTCCAGAGAGATGGAGTAGATATCTAGCCCTACCTTACTCCACTCTAAAGATAAGAGCATTAGACAGGCCAATGCATATACTTTCCCGCCAAGGTTCGCCTTTTTAACACCTGCCCTTGACCTTGTCCCCAGTGGTCAAGGGTCAGCAAACTTCACAAGTAAGGGAAGATCAGGGCAGGCATGACAGCCAGTCAGTACTGTGGAGACGTTAGCATGTAGCCTTCCCCATACTTCACAGGCTGCACTGTTATATCCGAAGAAACGAGGTAGAAAACACACACAAGTCATACTGTTCTGTGGTCATTTGACCGGGACAGGTTTAGACAGCTGGATTTGAGGTAGCTAGAAGGTGATCTCCACATAGTCATGTGATCTGCACGCAGGCATGCCACAACATGGCATCAAACAAATATCAGTGAAGTGTTTGGGAAAATGAGGAATTTAGTATTTCCAATACAATAAGATAGCATGTGTCATTTTTCATGCCTGTGACACGGCTACACTCACGTCTGCTATGACGTCTGCTAAACCAGGGTTACAAAGCAACAGCCACCGCCGTGGGGTGATGCCATTTGTCTTGTTCTGGAACCGTTCTGGATACATTTCATAGAAATCACGGAAACTGTAAAAAAAAAGAAAAAAAAAGTTACTGAGAAAAAAATCATAACTGTTAATAATTCAGTGGGTTTAATATAGATACTCTAAAACACATGTTTCCATGTTGATGCCTGTTGCTAACAGCATGCATTGTAGACTGTATATGCAGATTCCTATAATCTAGATGGGAACTTCTCTCCTGATTGGCTCATCTTCACCAAGCTAAAATAATCCAGAAGCTGACAAATTATTCCTGCTCCATCATGTTAATCATGTTCAGCAATTCAAGGCTGAGTGTAACAAACGAGAAGTCTTCAGTTTTGTCAAATAACATGGTCATTAACATGCAAACAACAGAAAATAGGTCATGTGTGGATGTTGCAAAAGTAACAAAGTTTCTTTTCAGCACACTTCCTTTGTATAATGTTAAATTTTCAAATAGTTCTACTCACGTGTCTGCCTTCAGAATATCAGAATGAATGGCTGCCACTCCATTGACAGCATGTGAACCCACAATCGCTAAGTATGCCATGTTGACACGCTTTTCGCCATCTTCTTCAACTAATGACATTCTCCTGAGACGATCTGGATCATTAGGCCACTTCCTGCTTACTTCCTACATCATACAAACACCGCAAACATGTCCTTCCTTGAAAACTCCATCCCAAAGACAAATTTACACACAAGATAATAGTACAACTTTCTAACAAGACAACAATTATGTATGTCCACTATCACTTTTGCATGCAGATATGTACGCAAGAAAAGCTGCCCAATAAGTTCCTACTTATATAAAAATGACCAGGTTTCTCATTGTCAAAAGCAGAGGGTTTGTGTGCAAACCTGCAGGAAGTGGTGGTTGATTCCATACACAATAGCAAGATGGCGTGGAAGAATCTTCTCCAGAAGGCTGATAGGCCAGCGCTCCAGAGCTTCTGGAAGTACGGTGTGATTTGTGTAGGCACAGGTTTTCACTGTAATCTCCCAAGCCTGAAACACAAACACTTCTTCTCAATTCATGTATATATAATAAAACAAGAAGTAAATGTTCAACCAAAACAGCCAACGTAGTTGACTGAGATTAATCCTTCAAATATTAATGCCTTTACCCCCTTCCCTACAACATGATTTAGTGACAGTGGAAGCTGTCCTTTAAATGTTAACACATTAAGTCCAAGCCTTGACATTTGATTCTGATACCCAGGTATGTCAAAAGTATAATAAAAATCATAACATTAAACTAAACTTGACAGGAAGATAAGACAAAATTACAATTTAAGTTTAAAGTTATGAGAAAGAAACTGTTCCTACTTTATTCCATTGTGAAATTGCACTTTCTTGTAAATCTAAAGGAAACTAAATATATTAAATTGCATTTCCCAAAAAAAAAATTTTGACACCGGCATACACACAACTGATCATCACTGGGATATTTAGTCCAATATTCAGCAAATTTTAAGGGCTACACACCCCGTAGAAATGAATAAACATAGCTTGTGATGATGAACAACACTGCTGTCAGTAATAGGCTGAAAATATTGAAAAATTCTTAGACAACTTATATCCCTATCACTTTTGATAAAATAAAAAGTTACATCCAGAAAAATTATATTCTTCAAACATCTTCCTGTTCTTATGTTAAGGGATGCAACTCTTTTCGAATATTATTTACCGAGCCAAATGTCTGGATTTCGTCCCTTTTTGTTAATATCATTTTGTACTAAAAATTATTAAATATGATAGACACAGGTGGGCGGCACGGATTTAAAAAAAACACATTCGTCTGGCCCAGTATCGATAAGTTAATCTGATATGCACACATGTTCAGGCTACTCCAGTTGCCTAGTCACAGCTATGACACAGTTTATTCAGTTTGCATCAAAGAAACAAGATTACTTTGATACACCATTTAACATGTAAATACTTGTGTTTTCTATATTTATAAATTTTTATTCATATTATTACATTTTTATACTCACATTTATAAATTTAAATCCATGACTTTAGTATTCTATATGTTTAGCCTCCCTACAAACTCTTCACTGTCTTCCCCCACCCCACCTCCAAAACAAAATATGTAAAAACACTACCTTTTCCCAGGGCAGATTCTCGATGTCTACCAGAATTCGCATAAGTTCTGGAATGGCCATAGATGGGTGAGTGTCATTCAGCTGTATAGCTACCTGTGACAAACATACAAGTCACAGAAATACATTCTTGCACATGTTTTGCACCAGCAAGAACTATTCAGCAAAGAGACATGGATCACACTATCTATAATGTGGTTGCCCCTAACTAATGTTTTGAATGCAAGCTAATTTGTGTCAACATACCTCCTCCAGATGTATTACCCAGTTCTTAAATCCACAGAAACCATTTAATCAAATATGTCTATTTCTTCAATCTAAGCATTAAGCTTCAGGGGGCTGCCCAAAACCGGGTTCGTTGGCGAGGTGTTGGTGCGGCCCTATGATCCTCTGAGGAGCAACAAGGAACAAACTAAGCATTAAGCTTCAATCTAGTTTCTCCTTCTTTCATACTCTCTCAGCCCTCTTATAGGCAACCTCCTTTGAAGAGTGCTCTTTCAATGTCTATGGCTCTAATCTGAATTCAGCGTCCCACAGAGGATGAAACTTTAAACAGAAAATGATACTGAATTCAACCCAGTTTTACTTCAGACAATAAGACAGGATTTTGCCCTTTGCAAAACATGGTCCTGTCCGAAGTCGTTTTAATTCAAGCCATAGTAAGCATGCTGGAAAGAGTGAGAGCTGTAGATCTACATTTCAAACTTGAAAATTTTATTGTTGGCACTTTATTATCCCAAGTGCTAGCCTATCTAGTAGTAATAGCTTCAGCCAGGAGATAAATTTATCACAATTATAAAAAGAATACAAAATTTTATATGACTGTTTCAGAACAAAAAAAAAGGGGGGGATATTACCTTATCAGAAAAAGCGTCAAATGAAGTGCGCACTGAAGTCTGTTTCCCAGGACGTGTGGATTTGAAGCGCCGAATGATATCCTGCAGTGTAGCAGCAACTAGGAAGTACTCTTGCTTCAAACGTAGCTCCTTGCCCTCAAAGAACTGAATGAAGTCCATGATAATCATTTTATGTTAATGTTCCCTGGCTTACAAAAATTACTGAGCCCACAGATGGAGATAAATGCTCAAAATGTTTCAAATCTTTTCTCTGTTACAAACTCATTACAAAAACTTTATCTGCTTGAATTCATATTTTTGTTAAATTTTGTTGACAAAAAGACCAATTTAGCAAATCATAACTTGGGAAGTGTGCTCAGTTATGGAAAGAAAAGGAAACACAGAACAAATTACAAGATGAGGCAAGTGGTACATCATAAAAAGAAAAAAAAATGCAATCTTACACCTAAACCCATTCATTAAGATATGCCTATAATGCCAGACACCCACATGTGCAAGCGCGCACACACACACACACAAATGACGTTTCATCTACTGGGTTGCTAAGGTGCTTAGGGCACAAAGGACTTCAAGTGCCTTTCGCTTCTGAATATAGGCAAAGTAAAGTGTTTGCTTGAATTCAGCAAAACATTTTCTCCTGCCAGGACATGTTCTGGTGTGGATTAAAATTCAATCAATTTTATCACAACACTACAATTTCAACTACTTTATACAATACCTATATTCCTGTATGAAATCCTTGCCAAGCCTTTAAATTGATCAGGTATAAATATTTAATTCATGTTATTAATATCACTTTAACACATTGTTATTTATTATTAGTTTTTACACAAACTCAATAGATCTAAGTAAAATTTCTAAGCACCTAGCATGATCAAATAGCAGACTCGTAGCAAAATTGAGTATTTTTCCTACAAAGCAAGTATACACACCAGTATGCTGATACTCATTGCATCTGTATCAGTAACTGTATCACCCATACAACAGACATACACTTACATTGTCATTTGGATACAGCACACGTGAAATGTTTTCAGCCAAGTTGCGATCAATAACAGCCTGAATGTAGTCTCCACTGTTGACTGTTGAAAAAAAATTAGCTTTAAAAAACATGAGCTATTTTTCAAGCAGAAATAGGTGCTTGTTATGCTTAATTGGCAACGGTGCATAAGTCCCATGCACCTACGTCATTGTCAAATGGCTCATTCATGGGTCCTTGTCTACGGTACAAACCTCTCTAAGAAACTGAGTCTTTGCAGTCAAAGAAAGTTTCAAAACACTTTATTTACAGTTTCTACAATGTTTCATCACTTGCAGATAGCAGACATGCTAGAAATTGGCAAAGTTGCAGCATGCTATGTTTTATCATCATACCCTTTGCCAAAAAAAACCTGTCAGGATTGCTGAAAATCTTTGAATACGCTTTTCTCACCATATTACTTGTACACTTCAAGCTGGTAAAATTTACTCGTTTGAAATTAGATCACAATCTTGATATCAAAAGAAAGATCAAAATCTGTAGATTTTAAAAATACAAAATCTGAAAAATCTCCCTTTGTTCAGTCAGTTGATCAGAAGCCATGTTTGGGGCAGTCGCCATTGTCTTAATTTGACATGGAACTGTACTCCAACAACCAAAAATGACAATATGATAGCAATAATATTTGAAGTGTAATATATAGTCTGATAATATAATTGTTTAGCACTTTATGTTTGTACATAGTGTGCAAATAATTTTTTTTTTATTTCTGTTTTGTGACCTTCTTTCATGACATGAACTCTCTACTCCATACAGTTACCAATTTGAATTTAGTCCAAAAAAACAAAAAGTATACTTCTTAAAAAAATCACATCACTTAAATGTTAAAAAAATGCTCTTTAAACAGTGTCATCGATGGTTGAGTTTATTGTAGGTTAATAGGTATAAATATTAAAACACTTTTTACTTTGTACCACCACAAATATTTGAAATGTTGAGTTCCATAAATTTCATCCATAATGAGTTAAGATGCATTTTGTGGCAATGGGTCACACACACACTCAAACAATTTTAGAACACACACTCACATCAAAGTTAGGCATTTAAAGTGCTGTGAGGCAGATCATCCCAGATGAAGTGCAATTTAACTCAATAATACTTTTTTTAAAAATATGTCTCACTGCCTTTTTGGTATGTTGCGCATCCTATGTGTCAAGGATAGCTATCAAGGTTTCTTTACAAAATCACAAAGACTCAAAACTAGTCAATTAACATCCCCTCCCTCCCTCCCTCTCCCACCCCTTCATAATAAATAAGCACAAGTAAGATTAAACTCACAGAATTGCAGATTGAAGCTCATGGGAGCACGGGCAGACCACAAACGAAGCGTATTGACAGTGTTGTTGCCATATCCAGGGATAGGAGTGTCATATGGCAAAGCCAACACCACCTAAAAAACACAAAAGAAAGGTTGTACATTAAAGACAACCATTACATGATTTTTCTAAGTTGCTTATACATAAACTATAACTTGGCATAAGTAAAAGTGCCGCAATACTTCAGCATAGGACATGGTATAACCTGCACCTAGCTAAACGTTCTCCCGTCCATGACCATGATATCATTTTTGTTTAAGTAAATTTGAACTCAAAGAGTACCAATATACAAATACTTTGAGAACTAAGAAGCACTTGTTAAAGTATTTAAAATATTATTAAAATATATTGCATGTTTACGTCTATGCATGTGTAAACATTTCAGTTTAAAGGAATTACTGTTATCTATCTTATCATATCCTTTTTTTCTTTTTTTTTTTGCAAATTTTGTCTCCCAAAGCATCTTCCAAAACAGTGAAAAGATCCATTTCTTTGTTGCTAATACAGACCTGCGTGTCAACCCACTTATGATGACCACTGGAATCTGTCTCTACGCGACCATAGAAGTTAATTGGAAGCATGTACTCTGGTCGAGATTTTTCCCACGGATTGCCATAGCGCAGCCAATCATCAGGTTCCTCCATCTAAAAATGCATGCCAAAAAACCAAAATGTTTTAGTTGAACAAAAAGGCTATGTTGCCTAGTAGTTAATGTGGAGCAGAAAATTGCTGGATTAGGGTAAGCTCAAACCCTCCCTGCTACCCAGCAGCTTCTCCGCAGGAACGGGTATCAGTGAAGGCTTGGACTAAAGGGCTAACCCACCAGACCACTGTAAATGCTCCTATGGTTTTTAGGCTTCAAGACCCTTTACCTTTATTTTTAAAGAAAACAAAACATTCAAGCAGCCATTTTACCTTTATGATGCCATGTTTCTGATTGCTAAAAGCATTAAAGAATAATTGCATCAAAACTAGTCCACAAAAGAAATAACATTATCCCTATACAGTGGTACCTCGACATACGAGTGCCCTGACATACGAGTGTTTTGAGATACGAGCCGCCGAGCGAGCGATATTTTGCTTCGAGATAAGAGCAAGATTTGAGATACGAGGAATCGCACACTACACCGCTGCACACGACCCCAACATGCGGGGCGGATGTTGGGGTCGTGTGCAGCGTCTAACAGTTTCTCCCACCTCAGACTAGACCTCAGTCTGTGTGCTTGTTTCCCTCGTGTTCGAAGCATTTTTGATAAGTTGGTTTCGAGTTTTTTTTGCTTTTTGTACATTTACAAAACATTATCCCATTTATTTTTTTAACCATGGGTCCGAAGAAGAAGATGATGTCTATTGAATTAAAGCGCGAAATCGTAGAAAAACATGAGCGAGGTGTGCGATTAATTGACTTGGCGAGGATGTACGGATGTAGCACATCAATGATATGTTCTGAGCTTAAACAGGAGTTGATAAAGGGTACAACGCCAGCTAGGGGCGTTACAATAATTTCTAAGCTCCGGACTTCTCTCCATGAAAAGATGGAGAAACTATTGACTGTGTGGGTGACAGAGAAGCAGCTTCAAGGAGGAACCTTAACACAAAACATCATGTGTAAGGCACGAGCGATTTACGGTGATTTGCTGAAGCAGATCCCACACATTTCCACACACGAAGAATTTAATATGTTTTTATAGAATATGTATTTGTTATTCATAAATAAATGTTTCTTCTTGTAAATACACTTTTTCTTATTCAAAAACACTTAACAAAAACAACTGAGGTGGTGTTTTGGGAGCTGGAACGGATTAATGGCATTTCAATGAATTTCAATGGGGAAAATTGCTTTGAGATACGAGCAATTTGACATACGAGCAAGGTTACGGAACGAATTAAACTCGTATGTCGAGGTACCACTGTACTCCCCTAATCTCAATGGAAAAAAGCTTAGCATTCTTTCTAAAGAACTGTGTTATCAAATGATCAGCCAATTAATAATTATTTTCAGATATCTGTGTATATGCATTCCCTATAGAACAGATTCTGCAGTATTTGTTTAAATGTTCCTTTTTTCCCCCTACCCCAGCCCCACTCCTTCATAACAAACAAGTAATCAAATATAATCACTTTTCCAAAGCCAAAATAAATTTTATATTTAACCATCACGGTTTCAAATGGAACAAACAATATTCGAAGTACTGCTTATTCCAATATCAAATTAGAAACAATTTTATATAACATTTTACAAATAAATTTTGTAATTTAAAAAAACATTATTTCAGCTACGTAAACATTCTTCTGTAGTAACTAGAATTTGGATTTGTAAAAACTTCTTCCAGATCATGATGCCTTCCTTTGTAGTATTATTTTCCTTATAACTTCCCCTCCTCACTCAACACCCTTAACTGTACTATGGTTTCCTGTTTAACTTACTTTTGTAATTTTAAATATTTTCAGCATGCACACGTTCCTAAAACCTGCTTACTGTCAATGTGATACTAAGTTTATTCATCCATAACTATTAAGACTATTACCATCTCTTAAGCCCTCAGAGGTCTCATTCAGCTACCTGCCATCCATTGCATATTTTCTGAGCAAAGATGCCATAGTCATAGCGCAGACCATAGCCATAGGCTGCCAGTCCTAGTGTTGCCATGGAGTCAAGGAAACACGCAGCTAGTCGTCCCAGACCACCATTTCCCAGTCCAGCATCCATCTCAATCTCTTCAAGTTCTTCTATATCCAGTCCCAGCTGTCAAAAAAGACATTATTCTGAATCCGAGTAGCGGCAAACAGAGAACAGATAATGCTAGAAATGGAAACAGTTACCAAATGACTGCTGATCTTTTTACTGCTTCTGCCAAGTCAAAAGAGCTAGACAAGAACTATGGTCTTCTATGAAACTTTCATATCACAGATTCACATGCTTTGTCTTTTTGTGCTATAATGTGATTGCAAGCAGAAGAGAGAGATAAGCATTGTTCAATCAGTTTCTGTGACACCTTTAAAACTAGTGAAAATATTTTCTGGCAAAATTATTATTATTATTTGCATAATTATTAAAAAATAAAATGCAATTCATTTCTTGCACTTTTTTCCTTGAATTTAAACAAGTGACTGTAAGTGATCTCTCTTGCTGTTTTCTCACCTGGTACATGGCCTCATCACAGGAACTTTGAATGCCAACGTTGATCATGGTGTTAGCCAATGTACGTCCCATGTAGAATTCCAGGGACAGGTAATACACTCTCTGTTTGCGTACACACACACATACATACAATTTCAACGATTTCAGCTTTTATTATATGCTAAAACACTATAGTTTATATCCACTGTAACTGAACATCAAAGCAACAAGCTGATATCTTGTTTAAACATTAAAATGTGTTCTATAGATGCAACTGCAGAACCAGGTACACAAGCACTATAAGGCAAGTTGCACATCAAGTCATCTGAATCTCTTGAATTCAGGATGCAGTGATATCAACATCCTGGTACAATTAAATTTAGGAAGCTACTATTACACTTCCTTACTGTCTGCTCAAATGAATATTAGTCAACATACACCACTGCCAGTTTTCTGGTTCAACATTATGCTACCATGACTGCTGAGCAATGATATATGTGTGCATAAAAAAACTTAATTAAGGAAGGCATTATCCTGTTCAAACTTAAAGAACTGATAAAGTATACATGAAAAAAATCTTTGCTTTCCACTATCAAACTGTGCAGTTAGTAACAATAACTTTTTGTGTTAACCACTCATCTTCTTATAAAGTACTCCATTTCTGACCTATTTATATCTTATATCACTTAATCAGGTATTAAACACATGCTCCTCCCAAATATAAAACTAATGTGAATCCAAAGCCTTGAATCTCCTTGTTCCTTGGTATGTCATCTAAGCATAATTAGCAGCATGGTACAAGCCAGAATATGAACTGGGATGCATGTGTTTAACTTTTGAAGTTTGTGTGCATTTTCATGTATTGAAAGGAAGCCAATTGATTCAACCATTTGCCAAAGTCATGGTTCGACCACTTCCTATAATCTATGACTACAGCATCTATGTAATGATTCAACCACAAAATAAATGAATTTTTTCATTCTTTCTTTTATTGGCACTGGTTGTCACTTTCATCATTTTGGGGTGTATGAACGTGCACACTTGTACACTTTTAGTTTTTAAGATTTAGGATTTAATTTTTGATTTTATATATATATATACATTAATGTTGCTTCTATTTGTAGCTAAATATGCCTAGGATTTATTTTAAGGCTTGCACGACACACTATGGCAGATTTGTGTGTGCATGTGCACCACACCACCAAAATAAGGCAAGTGTATGTGCTTGTGTGTGAATATAAATTAGTTCTCTATAGTTCACTTTTTGAGTGGTTTTTATTTTTTTTTAATTTTTAACTGAATTTTACTTCCCATTTCTTTCCTGCACGACCCTCTGTCTTTTGTCGTTTTATTGTGCATGCGAGTGTCCGCAGATTTCAATGGTAACTAACTGTGCAATGGGTGATAGTCGTTTGTGCATGCGAGTGTCTGCAGATTTCAATAGTAACTAATTGTGTAACGGGTGATGAATCGAGTCCTGACTGAAATGGAATCGATTTCTGGCAGTGGTCGAATCGTTTTGTGCGTGGTCGACTAGATGCACACATCAAGATCAATGTCTCCTAACTGTAGGTGTCGAACTGTCAGAAAACCTCTGGTGCTTTCTGAAGGACCATGGATGTGTAATACAAGTTCGTGCAAGGACCTTGCCAAGACGTTTTCCTCCTTCAGACAACTCTGCAAACTCTTAGACACTAAGGTGAAGGCCGCTGTGTGACCTCCCTTTCGGGACAAGTTATCTCTTTTTGTATGTCTATTTCTTTTCTTTTGCCTGCCTTTTCTTCTTATTCCTTTTTTTATTTCGTGATTGTTTATTTTCTCTTTTGCAGGATCACAGACGTATTATCATATTGCAGCAACGAATAAATTACCTCTTACCTTCCTTGACGTGACAGACATGAGACTAGAATCTCAATCTAGCCAAACTTTTATTCGATAAAATATTTTTTAAAAACTTAGTCAATTCGATATAAATTATTCTCAACCCTCATTTGTCTGCATTTAGAAACTGGTGTGTTTGACGATCTGATTTCAACACTAGCCTACCACTACACGTACTTTCCAGAACTCACTATACAGCCCCACACACATATACACATCTCCATGCATTATGCCTATGTCTCAGACACTCCAAACTAAGGCATGCATTCATTTGCCCATACCTTTGGATCCTTTTCATAATAATATTGCTGCGTCCTTATCCACCTGCTGACAAGATGATCCCGGACAGTGTAGGCGAGGGCGAAGTAGTAATCCCGGGGGGTTGCGACGTTTCGATCTTTCACAAGAGTATAATGGAGATGCCGGTTAAAAGTTTTCTTTGTATTAGCAACATTTTCAACAGGGGCGATCCCGCGAATACTGATCTGCTTTCTTTTATCATGATCAGTCATAGGATATGCCGACATGATTGCTGTGCAGTTAGCTGGTCCTGAAGGTAACTGCTGTTAGGAATCAGTGTTCGAGCTGTTGACCCAAATACAGCCGACACAGGTAACCTTGACTCTCAAGGTTGTCATGTTTGGGGTCATCACCTTCAGAGGGCGCGCCATGTTCCAACGTTAGACAACTCTAATCGCAGCGACATTCCTAGCGTAAACATGGCTTCCAGTGAAACACGCGGTGAACTAAGTTTCTCTCTAATTCAAGAACTTGGCGGAACCAAGGTAATAGATAAAATTTTGCAAAACACCGATCACACAGTTTGCTTTTTCCTCTGTAAAATATTAATTATTGGCTAGTAAAAAATATATTTTCTGCAAAATATTTGTGAGAGAACACAACAGTCCACAGAAAGCTACTTTGAAACCCTATCCTCCTTAATTCCCGTTTATTGCTACTTCCCTACTCGTCTTGCTTTGCTGAATCACGACACTCTTCGTTCTTATTACTTGATTCTTCTTTCATTTTTATCTATTCCTCTTTGATTACTCATCAGTACTGTTCGTCCTTCCGTTCCTTCGTATGTTGTCCACGTTCTTGTCTCAAGCGCTAAGAGCTCGCTGCGAGTATGCGCTATACAAATCACGCATTTATTATTATGTGGTAAATGACAAATATTTATATTATTATTTTATTTTCTGTAGTGATAGTTCATGTGTCCAGTAAATTCATGCTGCCTGGGTTCTAAAATTAACATAAAATAGATCTTAGTCTTTATCGCCATAAACAATCTCATACACAAGAAGAAAATAGTAACAGAGTCCAGATCAGATGATGAGATGGAGAAATTTAGGGGTAGAGGTTGATCGTAAGTTCTCTAAACCTTTTGAATTATTGGTAAATATGGCCTTCATACTTGGTGTTACCAAGAAATTTTAACTGTTCACTAATGGTCTAAAGATAGTGGATATTTTTTGCCAAGGAGCAGAAGTTTTATTCCATCAATCATCTTGATTAAAGTAGAAGTATCAAATTTGAACTTTTATTAATGAGACTAAAACCACTAAAATGCACTAAGTGGGTTAACTATTGAACCAAGAATCATGTATGCTTTGGCAGGAAGATCTGCAGCTTCTGGAGGGTCTTGGGGAGGATGAAGAGGCTGAAGATCTGGACCTGGATGCAGCAAATGACTGGGAGGCAGATCCTATCAAAAAGGATGAAGTCAGTAAATAAAATAAGCTGTTTTTAGTGTTGGTGTTATTTAGTATGCATTAGTGTTATTGTTTTGCTTTTTTCATCACTTTAAAATATTTTTACATACAGTTTGCTTTCAAATGTATCTGTCTTCTGAAAAGTAAGCTGAACTTTTTTGAATAGCTTTTGTTGTCAGTAATGTCAAGGAGTGTAATTTGTATATAGTACCACCTACCAGACCTCCTGCTACCAATTTTTGTTTGATTTCAGCTTCGTGATTTCATTGAACAGCTTGGAATAAAAAAACACAGACCTGATGTCATAGAAGGAAAAAAGTATGGTTTCTCCATTCTAGTTTCATAAATGTGTCTTGCTCTTTACATTTTACACCTTGTGTAACTCCAACTCTTGTTGTCTCTTGCTATCAAGAGCTTAAACCATAAATAAATGCATAATCTCCTTTTAGTTTAAATAACTGAATTCAGTTTATAATAAGATTTCAGTCCACAAACTGTGAGTAAAGAGCCCTCCAAATATTTATCTAATCTGAGATATGATTGTAGTACATAAACACCTATAACACTGGGGCTTCGGCCAGTGCTAGTTTCTTCTTTCTTAAAATGAGTTTGTTTCTCTATCTGTCTCTTTCCTCTCATTTATGTATACAAGTCAGAATATAGATGTTTGAAAACTTGTAGCATTTGAAGAAAGGTTGTGGAAATTTTGCTCAGATTAGTTTATAAACTTTGTCGTTTGAATCAAAATGGGTTGGTCTTTGAAAACTTGTCAGTTTAATAGGCAGTACTTGAGATTTTAAGAATAATTTTGTTTACATGTTTTTCAAGAGGGTTTAAGAATTTTGGAGGCTAGTCTTTGAAAAATGAACATCAACTAATAATTTTGTCTGAGAACATTATTTTTGGGACCAAAAGTTATTCTATGTATACCAGAAGCAAGGAAAAGGAGGCAAAACAGCAGAAGTCTGAGGTCGACAACAATGAAAGCAGAGACAGTGAAGCAGAACAAGCCTCCAGTAAAAGTAAAACTGGCACTTCAGAAAAGGCACGACGACAGGAAAAGAATAAATATAAAGTACAGCATGCTGATGTTACCAGCACTACTATAAGTGACGAAGAAAGTTTGACACACCATCTGAAATCTCCAGAAAGTCGCTCATACCTGTTGTTCAAACCAGGGGACTCATGGCTAGATAGTCAGGTATGTTGTAGATGGATCTGACATTTGTGTGACCGTTGATCATTGCCTAAGGCACAGCTTATTTCTTAGTGACTTAATGTGCAGTCTGTTATTAAACTACTACCTTTTTAATTGATGTGTAAAGATGTGATAGCCTTTGTCAGAGTATGCCTTTATCATTTATAGAAATTGGTAAACGAGAAGCCTGCAAAATATGATCTGATCCAGACAGCTCGGAACTTTGCTGCACAAATTCTGGAAAGGGAAGTTACTTTATACAAGGAGCGTAAGTAGATTGTTTACAACTTTTGATTAGTGGACAAAGTAAAACTTACACATTTCCTTGTTCTGCCCAATGATTATTACAGTGTATGCTGCATTCAAAGCTTTTTTCAATTCATAAAAATAATCTTTCATTCCTAAATAAATATATTTTGAATTGCCTCAAGGAAGTGAGAGCGAGTATTCTCATATCACCCCATTTTTTTCAAAATAAATTGAATTTTGTATGCAGTTTACATTGTTTTTTGCTGATGTCAATATTTTTCGGTAATGCAGTAGACATCAAACAAGAAATTTTTCAGATCTCCCTCTATGGCCCCACCACTTCAAATTCTCTGCCCTTCTTTCTATGGCTGTGCTTGAACCTTTCAAATCTGGCCTCATTGTCCACCATTTTTAAGAAATACCTTATATAATGCAGTGCTTATCTTTGTCCATGCACTTCATTTATGATTATGTTGTCCTCAGTTTGCATCCATTTTTTTCATTTATTTGCTGTTGCCTGTATGGTTAACTGTTGATTCATTTGTAGTCTTTCATACACAGCATATTTAGCCCACCTTCTGGCTGAGAAATGTGCTTTACAAGTTCAGCTATTAAACATTGTACATTAATCTTCAATTACAAATGATTCTTTTTTAGTGATTTTTTAAATATATTTTAACTAAATAAAATCAGCCAACAATTTTCTGAATTAAGTAAATAAAGAATGATAGCTATTCTTGATAATCATCTTTTAGGAAACTCAGCAAATGCAAAACCACATTGTCAGTAGCCAAAATAGTTATAGTATAGTTTTGAGTTGTTTTTTTTTTACAGGCAGGGAGCATAAAAAGAGGTCAGATTCCCAATGGCTAAAAACTGTGCTGACATCTGGTACACTTTCTGACAAAATGGCTGCTTTGACACTGCAAGTAGAAGAATCACCTGTGCACAGTCTTTCAGCCCTTGACTCATTAGTTGCCATGGTGCACAAAAAAGGAAAACGTGAAGCAATGATGGCAGCAGGTATATTTTTTTCTATATTTTAGCATTTTATAGATGTACTTACATTATGTACACAACTATTGATATAAAATTCATAGACAGTGGTGGGTTAGGATGCGTGCACTAGCCTGCTTGGACATTTGGAAGGCACTAATTTCTTTGAATGCTGACATTTGTTTTAAATTTTTATTGTAGGCACTATAAGGTTTGATTTTATTGCAGATTTCATTATAAACTGATTTTTTTTTCAGATACGCTAAAAGAATTGATGTCAAGTCTGTTGCCTAGTGATCGCAAGTTGATTGCTTTTGATGCTGTAAGGGATCCACTCATTCATTTGCATTTCATTTTCTTCTAAAGAATTGAACATAGTGTTGAAGTAATAAGTGATGCCATGTTACACATGAATGTCATAATGTTTGGAAACAAATCTTTCAAAAAAATGTCTGCTTGTAGTTTTAAACCCAATTACATCCTTATCTTGTGAGTTGTAGATTATGTATTTTGTGGTTTGATGTATATATAGTGTATATTAATCCACCCAAGTTATTCAAAAATATAAAAGCTCTGTGGGTAGAAAGATATAACCATGATATATATGGAGTTTGTTTATGGGAATCTTTCAGCGTCCTCTAGACAAAGTGTGGAGTACATGTGGTGGGAACAAGGATGCAGTTGATAAAAAACTTTTATCGTGGTATGTTGAAGCTGTTCTGAAGGAGAAATACTCAGCTTTTGTTGCTGCTCTTGATGTAAGTGGGCTTCTTTTTATAGTTTAACAACCATACTGAGAGCACATTGCATAACTTTAAAAAATTAAAAAGTATCACTATAAATTTCCTCACAAAAAGAAAAAATTATAGAATGCCTGTTCTTACCTTCAGTGTATGACTTGCTTAATTTTTTCTTTTAATTATATCTGTTGTAAATAAAAAGGTCACTTCAAGGTCAGGGGAGACACTGTCCCAGCATTTAAGGATGCTTAATATTGTATAACTTACCGTCACAACATATTGCAATTTCCAGAATCTCTTTTGAGCTGATTCTTGGTTAGTTAAAAAAAACTTCATCTTCATGCAATGTTAAAGAATAATTTTCATCTTCAGGCTATACACCTGCATCGTCTTAGCTGAGAACTAGAAAATATAAATTCTTGTTTCTTCTTTGGTGCCAACATTTTTTCATTCAACAAGAAATAAATTTCAAGGAAAGTATCGCTGTAGAAAATTTATTCAGCTTTTCAATCTAGCAGTCTTCTTTCCTTATACACCTGCTTGGTCTTGAGTACAAAGACAAATTTGAATTTTATGACCTCAGCATAGTGTGACACCATCATGATTGAATTAAATAAATTCTGTTGAAGGCTATCAAGCGTTTATATAGGTTTGAGGTGAATGACTATTATGTTGTTGAAAATGTCTTTTTATTACCTTTTTTATGGTGGATCTCCAGTGAGTGCAGTCTGTTGTGGTCAACTAAATAAAGACTTTCATTGTGATTTTTATTTGACTATAGCTGTTTCTTTACTTTTGCAGGTAATGTCATTTGACACTATCCTGGCTCCAAAACGAAAAGCTTTAGGTAATGTTAATTTTCTTTTTTATCTTTGTAGTGAAAGATGAGAAGGCTAAGTAGCATATTTATAATGTCATAGGTAGGTGGGGTTGTTTTTGCTTGTTTGTTTTTTTGTTTTGTTTATTTTGGGGTGGGGGAGATTTTTGGTTTAAAGAATTCACATTTATCTAATGCTGATGTGCTTATTGTGACTTCCTCAGACACCATGCATTACCTGCTGATGGAAAAACCAGAACAAGAAAATGTAAGTGGTCTCTGCGTTTTTAGATTATTGGAGTCATTTTATCCTATTGACTGTTGTTTGTTTAGATAAATGATTTTTTTTATTGTGGTATTACAATGTAATTAGATCTTGTGTGTATGTTGTCATCCATGTACTTTTGTTTCTAATGTGTTTGGTTTATATTGGTCTTTTTGGTGTTTAGGTACTCCTCACAAAAGTAATAAACAAGCTTGGAGATCCCGACTACAAACTGGCATCACATGCCTCCTATCTCCTGATACGGCTGGGTCTGTGATTTGGATGATGATACTAGAAATAATTTTTGTAGCTTTTACAAGTTTTGTGTATAGACAAGTTGCAAGGGATCTATCAGGGCTAAAAGGAAGTTTAGAAAGAAAGCAAAATGGTTTTACATAGAATTCTATGATACCATTTGGAAATCAGGGGTAGGGACAGTACTTGGTATGTTAATTAACAGCTGTTTAGGATAATTGCAAATACCATCATTGATGAGTATACACATCAGTGATGTAGCATTCTTATTGTATCCAGGAGAATAAATGTTGATAGCTCCTTTTTGTATAAACAGTAAGACCTCCTTTTTAAGACTTTTTATGTTACAACCTAAATATTTTTTGTGGACGTGTTTTGCTATATACATGTCATCACTATTATGACCTCCCCAACTTGACTTATGACTAACAGTTTGTGCTACGATCTATATATATATAAGTTGCATTTAAAAAACTAAATTACATTTCAGAGTAGACCCATTAGTTTGATTTTCTGCAGAAATCACATAAAATAAATAAGTTTATTTTGAAAGAGACAGCTTGTGATCGTTTAGTCAGCAGTCATCTCAACCCATACCATATAGCTCCACTTGCCTGGTTCAAATCAGCCCCATAATGACATTATCTCCCAGCAATGAAAGTGTGATCCAGTGGTGCCCAAACTTTTCTCACCCGAGGGCTGCATTGGACACGACGTAAAATCTCAGAGGCCAGAATATGGTGGTTTTGCCAGAATCGTGGCATTAAAAATGAAATTATCTTGTTAATGAAATTCTCTGGTTAAAATGAGCAGGCCAGATGTGGCACCTGCGTGGGCTGTACGTTAGGCTCCCCTGGTCTAATCAATCTAACCCAAAAGGACAAATCAAGTCTTGGGTCAATTCAGCTTTCAATGTTCGGAATGATGTGGTCTTACAAGGTGTTTTAGTCAGGCCAGGGTCTATTTGGCTATAAGTGTAGCTGGGACAATGGTTTTTGATTGAAATGACCAGGCCTTGTTCATTGTTTTCTCTTTTCCATTGTGCATCAGTCAACTGTGCTTCATTAATGGCGTTTTTTTTTTTTTAGAAGTCCTGAGTTTATAACAGTAAGATTCTTGTGACCAACTGTTATTGCTTTATTGCACCATCTTACAGGAATCATTTTCAAAAACATAAAAAGTACATTTTAAAAGAGTGCCTTTGTCTATCATGGTACAAATGTCTTGATTGATTGCTCTAACCTGAAGAGTTAGTTCCCCTATAAATCTTCAACAATTTCAGAATAAGCAAGCATGACCAAGTTAAAAGTGAAAATAACAAAGAAAAGCATTATAATATGTGTATCAAATTGCCATTATCAGAAATATGGGAGAATCTGCATGAACTGGGAATACTGTAAGAGTACAAACTTTAGTCCTCGTGAATGATTTGTTGAATTGTTTTTTAACTTCTGTACAGTATCAGTGTTACATAGTTGACTGAATCAGACTAATCTGCTGTTTAAAAAAAAGACTTATTTATCATTGTTATACAAAGTAAATAAAGGAGTTGATAATTTTGTTAAACATTTAAACAGTGGAGCAGCATCCAAACATGCAGCAGGTGATTGTCGCAGAGGTTGAACGACTTATCTACAGACCTGGCATCTCACAGCGTGCACAGTTAGTATTCTGTCAATAAAAGCTAATTATATGCATGTCATGTCTGTGTTCTTTGGGTCATAAACATGGCTAATGGTAATGTTATTCCTTACAAATCTGAAAACAAGACCAATAAAGCTGCACAAAAAGGTTTCACTCCAGCCAAAAAAAAAAAGATTAACATTTAATTCAACGACTTTAATCCTTCACCAGTAATAAAAATTTTTGTATTTCATGCCGAATCTCTTCACATTAAGTATGTGTGTTTTGAGATAAAGATTGTATGTTAATTTTTATTGTTCAAATTATTTTTTTGAGTGCAGGTATTATGCAATGTGCTTCCTGAACCAGATCAAGCTTAACAGCAAAGATCATATTCTTGCCACAAAATTGATCACCATATATTTTAGTTTTTTTAAGGTTTGTTCACAGTTTCTTCTGTTTGTGTATTACATTTTTACACTTCTCTAAACCACAAAGGATCTTGTAATACATGTAATTTAGAATCCTGTATCTCTGAGCAGTAGTATTGTTCTTATTTGTCAAACCACTTAGCCTCTGCTATACATGCATTGATGGTTCATTTCCTTTAAACGAGAAAATCTGCTCTAGACAACTGCTTAGCTGGGTCAGTTAATTCTCAGTTCTTTAAAAAGGTTGTTCAATTTTCTTTAGAGGTAACTTCAGACAACTGTTTACACAATTTTCCTGATAATTCCATTTTGGTCTTAGATGTATGTAAAGAAAAAAGAAATGGACAGCAAAATGATGGGGGCATTACTCACTGGAGTCAACAGAGCATATCCATTTGCTGAAGGTGAGTCTGCATGACCTTGCAAGTTCACTATGTAGTTGGATATGCTACTTTATTACTCTCTTTTTTTTTGTTATTCATCCACGACAATGTTTGAAGCTGCGATTCAATCAGAATCTACCTCATGACAGGTGGAGGGTTCAAAGTGTAACAGTGATGCTACTTGTTAAAAGATGCACTTGACACTTTTTATCTGTTTTTATTGTGGGGAATAAAAAAGCATATTGTCAATATTTTCATTTTTCTCTGTAATATGCAGCCAAAGAAAACAGCATGGTTGAACAGATTGGGACCCTTTACAAAATAGTGCACTTGGTGAACTTCAACATTGCACTTCAGGCTCTTATGTTGCTGCAGCAGGTCTCAGATCTCAGGCAAGTGAAATCACACAATTCTTCCCTTTTCTTTTGTCTTTCTTCCCTTATGCCTTGTGATAATGTGGTTTTTGTTTTTTTTTATAGCCTGCCTCTCCCACCTTCCACACTATCTAATAGGCCAAAAGCAATCCATAAGACTAGCAATATACATAACATTATTTGGGGACATTTTTTTTTTTTTGTTCCTGCAAGAGATGTTAGCAATACAGTCTGAATAAAACTGTGGTCATCACTGAATTGAGCATGTGCTTGAAAATATTTGTTCTAGCTCCAGCGAGGGTGATCGGTTTTTCGTGGCACTGTATCGCAAAATGCTTGACGCTGGGCTGAAGACATCTGCCAAGCACCCACAATTTCTCAATTTGATTTACCGCAGTATGAAAGCCGATGTGTGTGACAAACGTGTTAAGGTAGGTATTTGAAGAGAAATGAAAGCGAAGTTTTCTTGTGACATTTGGATAGATCAGGTGCTCAAAAATCAGGGCTCTTTTCTTCTTAGATGCAATAGTGTTTTTGCCTTTCATTTTTAAACGTGGAATGTTTTTGATCCAGTCAATTAGATGACACCCACTGCTTAAGTTGTAGTGTTTGATGGCGATAAGAAGAATTTATAAAAGGAAAAATTTAAGGGCATCAATAACAGCGCAATTCATAACATTTGATGTGGGATTACAGGCTTTTATGAAGCGCCTGCTTCAGGTGGGAAGTCAGCTTGGCCCAGACTTCTTATGTGGAGCTCTGATTGTGCTATCTCAGGTTAGTCATTTTGTTTACATGTTTTGTAAATATTAATAAAGCCATTCTCAATGGGTGTGAGTGTGCAATTTCGAGGGCATAGGTACAATATCTGTGGATAATCAGGATGTCACACAATATTGCTAAAAGCACTTCCTAATCATCCATCGTATGTGGCAGGTTTTGCTGTTCAAGCTGTTAAAGCAGTGTAAAAATAGAAAAATAAAAATTTGAGCACTTTGTAGGGAAAGTTTAACATAATGAGGAGTGTAAATGTCTGAAACCCTTGCTGGAATATTTTTTTCAGTTGGAAAAGAGAACACATATTATGCCAGTGCATAAACTCCTCAAGTGTTTACTTGACATGTTTTTGTTAACTGTGTTGAACTCCTTCATTTACCTTAACAACATGACATGATTAAATGTTACGCTAATTGTATGACTTCTCACCATGTGGGTTTGGGGCTTTGGCTCTTTGACCTGTGTGACCCTGTTTGGTCTTTTTTACATTTTTCTCCCCTTCCTCTTCCCTGCTTTTGCAGATTCTGAAGGAAAGACCGGAATTGTTAGCCATCAGACAAATAGGACAGGTAAGTTGTTTCAGACTGCAGGTTTGAGGTTTTATATTTCTGCACAATATTTCATTATTAACACTTACATTTTATGTATATTTTTTTCTGCAACTGGACAGTTAAAAGTCCAGGCAGAAGTGACAAAAGATTGAGGGTCTGTGACTGGTGTGATTTCAGGATGAAAACAAAACTGAAGAACAGGTGACGAACAGCACTACTAATCTGGTTGGTTATGAAGATGATGACGAAGAACATTTTATAGACTTGCCAGTTCCAGAAGAATTTCAGGACAAAGAAAAAATAATACAAGATGAGGGAAAAATATCAAGAGAATCTCCATCTTCATCACGTGGATCTATTCATGACCCATCCTTGTCGTCGTGGGTACATCGAAAAAATCGTGATGGTTTGTAAACAATTCTGATTTTTGTCTTCAGTGAATTTTAAACATTTAAAAGCTCTCCTTTGATGGCCCCTTTTCCAAGAACTAAAAACTCTCTACATTCTAAAGCTCTCTTGTTCCCTTGGCATTAATAATAATAATAAATGCAGAATTTGTATAGCACATACTCACACTCCTAAGGAGCATGCTTTTAGTTCTTAAGAACGAGAATGAAACAGGGACAGCATACAAGGGACAGGAAAACAAACAAATAACATATGAACTTTAAAAGAATAAACAACCTTCTAAATGAATAAAATCAAATACAGAAAACACAAAGAGGAACCCAAGAACAAGAGCTGAGAGTAACATGATACTGCAAAAGGAAGGGTGTAAAAAAGGACTAGCATTATGGGAAAGGTTGTTAAGAATAATGATGATTTCATGCTTAACTGGGTGATCTCAATATCATTTGGACTGTTCCAAGCTTTTCCAATCTTCTGTCATTTTCTATCTTCTGCTGTAATCATAAATGTTCATGCTAAAATCAATCAAACAAGCTTGCTAAGTTGGAAAATGGCTGTTAGAGCAGACATATGTATCTCTTGGGGTTTTTTATTTTTTAGTTTTGTTAAAACTTCTCTTACATGGTGGTAAATCAATGGTGGTAAAACTGATATGTGTAAGTGGTCTGTGCGTGCGTGTGACAGGGATGGGAGTTCTCCGTCCGGGGGACGGATTTCCGTCCTGAGAAAAAATCTCGGGACGGAACTGGGACGGAAAGTATAATTCAAAATTTTCACTGATTACGAGGAAGGACCAGGGACTATGAATAAAAAAGCGAAAATTTCTCGTGTCGTGAACGATACCATACGCTAGTGGTAATAGGCAGAGGCGGCGTTAGGAATACGCGGGGCCTGGGGCCGACCATCCGCGCGGGGATGGAGTACGTGTATCAACATCCCTATTGATATGATGTCGGAAGCACTGATTTATATACAGTTAGATAGGTTGGATTAATTTCGCGAAATAACGCACGAATTTAGTGTTTTATTTGTTTGTAACCTTTCCCACCGTCTGTGACAGTACCGGCTTTTTCTTACAGCGAAGTAATATGGTGACGACAACTGAATAAACTGCTTGTTATTATTGTCGGGCTTAACGTGAAGACATGGGAACAATAATTTGCTTAATTAGAACTTAGAAGTGTTTTCTGAACGTCAATTTTTATGTCACAACTTGTTTAACACAGCTACATGTAGCAATAAGTCAGAAAGATGACCTCGGGTAAGGTGACCAGACGTTTCGGGAGCGAAAGCGGGAGGCGTGCCGATGATGATGTTGTCACCGACAAAGACCGCCGATAAATAGGGGGGGGGGGACTTTCCTCTGACTTTACCGAGTAGTGATGCTTTCAACGGCAGATCTGTCCACGCCACTACGGTATTCCATTTTAAATAGAAAACCGGTATTTAAAATTTAAATTAAAATAGTCATACCTTATCTCCCGCTCAGCCAACTTTGCGGACGTGCAGGTGAGTCGCTGTGTAAATTATCGTGCTAATAATGGTCCGGCACCTTCGTCATCTTGCGGGGCTGTTGCTCCCAAACCGTACTTCATAGACCGTGAATCTCCTTGTAAAGTTTCAGTCATTGCAAGATTGTGTCATACATTTTTTCACAAGGATTTCGTGAATTTTCGCTGTCAAAGTTGCACTTCACAATTAAAAGTCCTTTCAGTGTTTCCACCTTTATCTGTCTTTTCACTGGCGATGTTCGTATCGTTCCCGACATAAGTTTAGTCACTGATCCGTACTCAAAGAAAACGATTACTGGAAGCGAATAAAATGCCGGGCAGCGGGAACCTTTAATATTATGGATGACATTGTTGAAAAAGACAGAACCAACCTTACACCTAAAAATGTTGAAGCCATTGGGTTTATTGAGTATGATTTAAGGGCCAGAGGACTGAGAGCCATACAGATGGTCCCCAGTGACCAAATGATAAAAAATGAGATTTCTGCACATGCATCATATACAGTGCATTTGGAAAGAGAGGCTCATCTGGCTAAAAAAAAAGCAAAAAAAAAAAACAGGACACTGTTTGCCAGAATGTTGTCCAAAAAAGGAAGTTGGAGGACTGCATCAGCTTCCAGCCGACTAAGAAGCAGCAGTTACCTCATCCAGCAACTGAGCCATCAACACAGACAGCTAAGAGACCAACAGAAACCTCACAGCCTGCCAACATAGTAACTGGACAAATTGACATTTTGACAAATACCCCTGAAAAGTCTGCTCCCAGAATGTCAGGGAGACCAATGCAAACATCAATCGCTGGATTTTTAAAAAAATAAGAAGAGTTAGGTTTTGGTGGGTATTGGAATTTTTACTTGTTTTTATTTGCCTTATCAAAATTAAATATAGATAAGACAGAAGAGATAGGCATAGACTTTAGGAAAATAAAATTTTGTTTTATTGTGTACCTGTTGAGACAGTTAACTCCTTCAGGTTCGTAGGCTCTGTTTTTGATTGCAGGCTAAAATGGGATGTAAACATGATCAGCATGTGAACCTTCAATAGCTGAATAGTTTTTCAGTCAGCACAGCAACATTGAGCTGTTTTTATCAGTCATTCATTGAAGTCTTTCACTTTTTTCTTTCATATGCTGGTTTTACAGTTTTCTGTCCATGATATGAACAGTTTGAACCATACTGTCCATATTTTTCTAAGGTAATTGGTGTTAAGCACAGAAATTTAGATTCCTTTTTATGATCAGCAAATTGTCAGAAAAGTTTACAGCATTTTGTCCATACCAGAACATGTCCTAGCAGGAGAATTTGTTATATTGAGTTCAGGCAGGCAAACATACTATGCCTATATGCAAAAGCAATAGGGACTTGAAATGGTTTACAACCTCTGCAGTCCACATGCTCAACCATAGATTATAGATTAATTGTCAGTTGTATGTGTGCACGGGTGTGTGATATAGGTGTACCTTAAGAATGTTTTATATATAAGAATGCACGTTCTTAAAATGCACCACTCGCCTAGTATTTTAACTAGCAGTTTTTTTAAACTTTTGTAACAGAACACACTTCCCAAGTTATAATTGCCCATTAGGGTTAATAAAGTTGGACATTTGTCATTGTTAACTACTAAAGACATTGTATGACTTATGTGTGTTATGTATGTGAAAAACGTGAAACGCGTATGCAACCATGTGTCATATAACGTTATATGCATATGCTCGAGTACTACATGGCTCTTGAAAAATCTTCAGTCCCAGGAAAATTTCTGGCTCCCACCCATGGTGTGAGTACATGCAAGCAAGCAGAAGAGAACGGCAGAATCCGTGATTGATGACCATCACAAAATGTTGGGCCCTTACTAAGACAATGTCCACCGTCACTTGGTGAAATAAATTCTTATATTTCATGTACCAACACAAAACCATTTTGCTGAAAAAATGAAAACATTTGAAGACCAGCATTGTACTGACTTGTGTACCTCCTGCAACAGGCAAACATGAGCAACAAGAGTATCAACCATTCCAGCGGAACCCTCTCTACTGCCATGCTGAACACACAATGTTGTATGAACTGTACAAGCTGGTGGCACACTACCATCCATCTGTCAGTCTCTTTGCTCGCACAGTGTTAGAGGTAAGTACAGACTACCATAGTGTGATCAGTTTTGTTAGGTACAGAGTAGTGCTGCAAAGGGTAACCACTCTTTTTTTTCCTTTGTAGTTTTCGAATTACTTTTAATAAACATGTAATTTTTTTTTAACCAGTGGTACTTTTACTACTACTGCCATCTTAACTGTGTGACTACAAAAGTAGTACTTATACAATACTTTTAAAGTCTTATTCTGTTGCAGGGCCAACAAATTGTGTACTCTGGGAATCCCCTTCAAGATTTCACACTGATTCGATTTCTTGATCGCTTTGTCTACAAAAATCCCAAGAAAATAGATGCTGGTCAGTATGTGAGCACAGTTGTTAAAGATGTAGTTCATTTTCAGTGACAGTTTGTGTCACTCGCATCATTGAACACTTAATAAATGTTTTTGAAAATAGCTTAAATCTTGTAAACTTTATTTAAACATTTGTAATAATCTTTTTAAAAATGTCTTTTTATCATAGCTAGCCAGAAATTAGCCACAGTTGGAGCTGCTTATCGCAAGAGAAAAGAGATCCTTGAAGGGGTTGTGCCAGTCACATCAGCAGAGTTTATAGAGAAAGGAGAAGCAAGTGTTGCGGAACATGAACGCTATTTGTACAAGTAAGGACTGGGTGGTCATTCAAGTTATCTTGTTTCTTACCTCAAGGAAGTTTTTTGTTGTGATTTCAATTTTATCATGTATGCTGTTGATGCAGAAAACTAAAAAGTAAGGTGTTTCTTCATGCAGGATTATTTTGCAAATTGTTGAGTATCTGTGTTTCCTGCCAAATATTTTGGGGGCCAGTCATTCACCCCAAGACCATCTCGCCTCACAGCCTGAGTCTTTTTGTCCCAGCTGTGTCCATTTTGTCCCAAGACCAAAAGATCAAATCATCCTAGGCCCAATCAGCACCGTCTCTGCCTATCAAAATAATAATAGGCAAAAAACATAAGTTCACAGTAAAATGATGACAAAATCTCAAATTTAAGAGATTGTTTTAAAAGATAAAAATTATTTATTTGCATTGCAAGATACGTTCTTTGCATGTGGCCATTTTTGTTTAGTAACATGGTGGCTAAACTTATCTGCATTGCTTAAAATAGGCAACTGAGTTTGCATATCTATAAAGTTCGAACAACACATGGCTCTTTTGGTAATATTTTATGTTAATAGCTATGTGCATTATTGGTGACCGATTTGTCTTTTAAGCCAGTCATCAAAGTATTACGTTTAAAAGGTATTTCTTGTATCCCAACTACTGCAAGGCACCTCAAATCATTATATTAATAAATCTAATAGTTATAAAGCATTTCAATTGTCTTTTGTCTTAGGGCAAATGGGGAAGTTTAATGAGCATATTCATTCCTGTAAACCTCAAATGCTTTCATTTCTGATGCTTATAATTCCCAGGTACTTCAGTCAGCGTGCAGAGAAAAGCAAAATAGACGATGGTGAGGACAGTGAGGCAGGGAGTGTCAGTGACTCAGAATTTGATGAATATCTTGGTGAGCATCACTTTAACTGCTAAATAGATCCTTATTTTGTTTTTCTTTGTGTCACTAGGACCAGAGAATATTCAGATTAATGTTACTTATTATTGGCTTTGTAAAACATATGACACGGGACCAAAAATATGCATACACCTATGTGCACACATAACTCCTTGCTCACGATAGCTGAATTGGCATTTTTTCATTAGACACGTTGCTGCAGGTTTTTATAAGTCACATTTCAGGAAGAAACAAATAAACTTTTCATTCTCATCACAGCTAGGAAGATATTGTCCTATTTAAATTTATTTTTCTGGTGTCCATCTGTTTTGTAAAATTTTGTTAGAAATCATCTTCTGCTGTCCACAGATAAACATGAAAGTCATGCTGATGAGGACCAAATGAGTGACTTGGACATGGATTTTGCAAGGTGAGTGTTAGAGTTAACTCTGCTGTTGTCTGCCATTTGCACGGTACATTCCTCATCCCTTCTGTAGGCCTAGTATCTGGAATATCTTGTACCTGTTGCCGTGAAACACACCTGTGAAACCCACTTCCTTTGTTATTTCTGTATTAACTGGTAGTCTTTCTATTTTTACATTTGTCTTTAAACTTGATAGAGTCTACTCCCAGCCCAGCTCTTTGCTTTTGTAGTTTACAAACTGGATTTTCTAATTTGCTCAAGTGCATTACGCTCACTTTCAAGCTTGGAAAGCCATCATCATCATCATCAGTGACTTCAGTAATACGTGATAAAGCATAATGCACTATGATGTTTATACTGTTATAAAAGTTATCAGTTGTGTAACTTGTCAATGACCCCCTAGCCATTTTGTTACCTGTGCATAGTTTATTGTTACAGCGATCTCAGCAAAAAAGGCCGAAAAGACGGAACAAAAGATATTGGCAGTGATGTCAGCACTGACGAAGAGGATCCAGATGATTTGTCAGATGAAGAGATGGAACTAGAGGAGGATGATGAATTAGCAGCTGAGTTTCGTAAAGAGATGGAGGAGCTAGGAGATGATAGTGATGGTAACTGTTTGGGTTTTCTTTTTTTTTTGAAAACACTAAAATGCTACTTGTGTTTTTGTGTATGTTTTTATCATTTTACTTTTATTTCTGCTTTGTAGATGAACTAAAGCAATTGATGATAGACAGCACGAAAAAAAGCAAGAAACGAGCACCTGTTACGAAAGAAGATGATGTCTTTGAAAAGAAAGCCAAAAGGTCAGTTTTTTGTACACAGGTTAAATATATGGATGTTGTGTTTGTATTTTTTTTTTAATGGTAAGAAGCATATTCACTCAAGTGTGATTAAATTTCAAAAATCTTTGTCTAGATGAAGTTCAGAAAATAGATCTGAGAAAAAAAAGCGGAGGAAAAACATGAAATTTTTTTCTGTTAGACAAAAGAATTCAGAACATTTCCATGCAGTGAGTTGCAAGAGCATTGACAGGTGAGATCTTTTCCAATGTGCAGGCGACGAGGCTCCGACACAGCAGGTGATGGCATATTTGCTGCAGCGGAAGAGTTTGCTGATGTTCTGGAAGAAAATGCCAGCAATACATTGGGGTCTATGGGCACCAGCCATGGTGTCAGCAATCCAGACAAAGCTAGTGAGTATGATAATTGCAGCAAACAGGATACCAAGAGGGACCATTTAGACAGGAGAGTGAGGCTACAATGACCAGGGCGTACCTGTTGCCATGCCCACCCTCGACTAGGATCAGCAAAGTTGAATCTCTTTGGTATTCGAAGAGTATGAAAATGTGCTCATTTGATTGTATGTATGTGTGTGTGTTTGTTGCCAGTCCACGATTGTCAGAACAAACATGCTTGAATCGAGCAATGTTTATTCATTTAAAGGGGGCGTGGCCTGACTTCAGGCTCTCAAATAACAGTGGTTGCTCTTGGTATCATCATTGATTGCAGTGTCTTAGCCTTATAACAGTTTTCCTCATCTTCGTGGAATGGTAGTTATTAGAGTAGAAGGAGGCACGGGTCAGAAGGCCTGGCTGTGAGACTTGCAGTTTTTGCCAAAATAAATAAATTTATCATCTAAGAGTGCAGAACAAAGAAGTTTTAGTCAAATATGATTCTTTTCGTAGTAAAATTGTAAGTTGCTATGAAATTTGAGGAGGTAGAAAAAGTAAAGAATATGAGAAGTACTTGAGTCAGAGATGATGTCCTCACTGTATTCCATATTCTTACTGAGGCATGCTTGGCTAGCATTTTTGTGGCTGTACTGAGTAGTTGTCACAGACTGTTAATAAGAGTTCGAAGATGCCATGTTGACAATAAGGATCAGCAACGTCTTAAGTTTGTGAGGAGCTGTATGTGAGTATGTACCAGCAACCTTGACAACAGTGATAGGCCTGTGTTGTTCTTTGTGAAACATGATGCCCAGAAAGCGGTAGTGAAATGACTTGTGTTTTAGGTTTCAAGCAGCTGGCGTGGGAGGCCGAGCGAGACCGCTTTCTTCATGGCAGACACTGGAGTCAAAGGAAGGTGGGAAGAAAGCAGGCACAGCAGGCTCACAGCGAAAACCAGCCAAGACTCAACAGCACCGACATCAAGGACATAGGAGGAAACCTGGCAAGGGACACAAATTTGGGAAAAAGAAGAATTAAATCTGTGTGTACAGCACTTGATTTGTCTTTTGTGACCTAGATTGTGTGTATGGAGGGAAGGAAGGATTGCAGAAAGATGCTGTGGAGCTTCTGCCAGTACCCTTGTACCTATAGATGATCTCTGATACATTTGCCCTTCAACAGTTTTATTATACTGATGTTTGTAACAGCTTCAGCTGAGTCTAAAGTGCTTGCAACCTTTTATTTATTTTCTGTGCTACTGAACATTTTGCACATGTGGCTCACTCAGCAGATTTAGCCTTCATGTCTTGCCATACCTTCAGCATGCCAGGGAGTTCATCGAAGAATAATAAAATAGTGGCATACTTATGAGATAGTGCCTTTGTGGATGGCATATTGCTAAAGCAGTTTTTGTTTGATGCAAGAGTGTTGGCTGTGCTCACCGTACCTGTAGCTGGATTGACGGTGACAGAAAATTAGCAGGTGCTTTAGTGGCAAAGGAAGTTGGCGGTTGAGGGAGGGCAGGACAAGTGCAGCTTTTTTTCCTGATTGTGTCCATGCAAGGCACATGCTGTGCTTTGTCGGTTAACGCAGTGCTTCTAGCAAGTAAATGCCTTCTACGTCTGTGCCACAAGGGTCAATGCTGTTTAAACAGGGAGAGATGATGGTGTTTGTTTGACAAATGGGAAAAAAGGCAGATTATTCAGGGTTTTCTTCTTTTGACTGCCATTGCCGGTGTGTTAGGCTTGTTTGAAAACCACACACAGATGCCTGCTGTATGTCATCTTGGTTTAGCAGGATATTCTGTCTCATTTTTTAAGTACTTGCTGAGTCCTGAGTACATAAGCAGCTATTTATGTATGAACGTCATGTCACACAGTAGAAGGGCCGACGGGAAACCATTGTTGGACTAGCACTTGCACCACAGTTGTCCTGCAAATCCTTTCTTCGCCTCACCCCCTAGTATTACTTGCCCTTTGCAATTTCCAATTCACGGTAACAGCTCTCACGAGTTTGCAACAATAGTCGACTGCCGTGTGGTCTGTCACAGATTTATTACCAGGCATCTGGTTAGGGGCAAATGAATGTAACCCTATCTGTCTACGCAGATACCCGACAAAATAAGTTACAAAAATAGTTTGTAGATTCCCTGGTGTAGGTGTTGGAATTATGTCTGCATCGCATACTTTTATATGCGTGCATCTTGCCAATACTTTTGGAAGTCTTTCACGCTGGTGGCCCGTGGCAACCAGTGTCATCAGAGCCTACGAGATCAGGCGGCAAGCGCCGCAAATGCTTTCTCGAGCGGAACCTAGTCGGTTAACGAGAAATTTGGCGAAGGGCGGGGTGGACGCCTACGGCTGCTGTCTGGAATTCTTTCTGTGTCCACGCCGACAGGACAGTGCGAAGCCCGAGGCGGCTGGTGTCGCGGCCATTTGTCGCGGTGAGATGGCTGATCAGTCACACGCGTAGGCCGGAGATGGCAGGGCAGACGAGATGTCTGGGTAGGAGATGTAACGATGAAGATGAAAAGAAGTGTATAGCGCAGTATACTAAAGCCAGGGTCAATGCACTCTACAAACACCAACTTTTACAAAAGTGTCCCTTGCATTCACTTCTCTATCTCTGGGACGTACACCAGATGAAGTTATGGGAGAGCACAAGCTACTTCGCTCTTTGGTTCATTCCTTTTTTTTTTAAGTTTTCTCGCTTCGATTATTATTCTAACTTATTTTCCTGCTTAGCAGTAAGCTCAACGCTCCGGAACAAAAAATGCATCATGGGAAGTAGGGAAGCAAGCTATGAAAACAGAAGGTTGGGGGAAAGGGAATGAATAAATGACTAAAAAGAAAGGAGTCGGGGAACCACCGGAGTAGCTAGGAACAAGGTATATCTTAAAACCAGGTTTGAAAGTTCTAAAAGTGAAATGAAAACATCTATGACCAAAGAAGGACAAGAAGTGGTGTCCAGAACTGGTTGATGCAGAAGCGATGGACTGATTAAAAATGTTTAAGCAGCTCAAGGTATCTTGGATATTTGTGATATGGTCAGCCTTGCGGAAGATGATGTGATCAACGTTGTGTTGAGATCACTGAAGCATGTCGAGGGTTAGTGTTAGTCCAGCCTGAAAGATGACTTGGCATGGCTGATGGAGGCAGCTGTTGAATGTCTGTCCTTAAGCTTGATTTGTGTTGGCAGTCAGTCCTTTAACAATCGCATCTACCGTCTCTTCTTCTCCTCTTTCCCCGGGGTGGTGGTGCTTTTCTTGTCCATAGCAACACTCACCCCACGACCGACCTATCCACCTGCGCGCGCGCGCACACACACAGAGTGAGAGAATCATTGTGAGTGGAGGAGGAAAGCTTAGCATCATCATTGTTCTCACTTGAAAATGAAGAAAATCAATAATCTTATCCCGCTGACCTGATGCAAGTCTTCGACCGCTCGCCATAAATTATCATCAGCTCGATACAATGTGACATGGTCTGGACTTAAGGAACTGGTTCTCTTTTTAATTTCAGCCAGAAATCGAGCAGAGGAAGAGAAGGATGGACTGGCTGATGATTCGCGGTCTCCTTAAGCTTTTGTCGGCATCTGCGTCAGCCCGGCTTAACCTCCCTGGCAACGGTCCCCCGAGTCGGTCAGTGTTCAGAGTGCCAGAAGACATCTTCTAATGAAGAAGAAGAAGGACTTCAAATAGATTCTTGCCGTCAGCAAAGCACGGAGGATGGTGTGGGTGGCTGGGGGCTAGGTTTTCTGTAGAAAGACGAAAAAGAAACGGAATGCTTTGAATTTTTTTTAATCAAAAGAAACACCAATGAATACGCATTTTTAACGGTAAATTTGGGAGGTTTTTTTTTTTTTTTTTTTTTTTTGTTGTTGTTGTTGTTGTTGCTGTTTTTTTTTTGGGGGGGGGGGTATTTTTTTTTGGGGAAACAGGGGGTGGGTGGAGATTTTATTTATTTAAATTATCGATAGCAGTTGTCAGCTCGCAGACAATAAGCTGCAGTAAAAACGAGAATGCAATGACTGCGCACATCTCTGCGCAAGGTGTTTGTTACATCCGCTTTATGCATGAAGCAGGTGATTGATAATAACGACAAAAAAAGACACTCATTCCCATATTTCCTGCCGACATTTGTTTGCACTTTTCCTGACGTTCGCTGTCTATAATAAGTTATTAAATAAAATGTAAATACATTGATAATTGAATTGTAAGTATACTATTATAGACTGGAAAAATACAATTATCGATTAATGGAAGGTCGTCGTCCTCGAGGCCCGTGCTGGCACTTAATTGTGTGCTGCAACAAAGGTGTGATGTTACTTGCTTGGATACAACACAGTTGCAGTCTGACTTGAATGCAAGACTGCTGCTACATTACTTTGTTTCGACTGCACACAGATGTCACAACTGGCTTGATACAACATGTAGAAGGTTCGATGAACAACTCAAGATTGAAGGTGATATTTGCATCTGTGGTGAGATCGGAGTATCTAATTTCCACTCACCGTCAAAAGTGCAGACCGAATTAATCTCACAAGCGAGGAAGAAATAAAAACATGATGCATTTTATTTATTACATAGTGTGATTAAGTAAATTCATGCTTAAGTAATCCAGAATTGCATGAAAGGAACTGTAAAAAAGCAAGCTGGCTTTAATCTTCAACTGTCGCATCATCATAGCGAAACATCTTCTGCATCAGCTGGACCTCGTTCACAACGTCATGGACTTTAAAAATGCTTTTGACGGAGTCTGGCACGAAAGGCTATGGCACGTGGTGTAAAAATTCAAAATCGAAGTGAGTCTTATCTCAGTCATCAAAGTGCTGTATATGAGCTGAATGACAGAACTCTCACTCCACTTGTCAGGCGAGCAGCTGCCTGTGAGAGAGAGAGAACTCTAAAAATATTGAGGACCTATTAATGGCGTATCAGCTTCTTGCATGTGCAGCAACTGTCGTCTAAATGGAGAGTAAAGCCTCGAGCTTGGAGCATTCGAGAGTTGTGACACACCGTGAGTATGAGTACGTGTCACAACTCACAAACAGCTCATGTCCTCCAGCTCTGGCTGACTAGCCAACGAGATAAGCTAACACTATTTAATTCATTATGAGTGTACTTGGATAATTGCGTTAAGTGACATTTAGAAGCGTGCATGTTGAATTGGATTTTGTAATTCTGAGTTAAAAGTGGCCACCGTTACTTGGTTACGTGGGCAAGTTTTGTCAGGTTTTTTTTTTTAAATTTAAATTTTTATTTGTTTTTGTTTTTTATCGGGAATTTAAGACTGCGAGCTTGCCTTTTTTATTCTATAATTAATTAAGGGTCTGTAGGACACGTGTGCAGTTTGTTAGGGGTTTTTTTAAGCAAAAAAGAGTAAATGTCTGGATGAATGTAAGAATCCATCAGAGCATCTGTGACAAATTCTAATCCGTTTACCAGATACAAGCTTTTGAACATCGCAGTTCTCGCCTCGGTTTTGGACAGAGATAAAAATCTCATTCTCTTGACTGAGGTACGTGACTTTTTCTCTTTCCACTTTACCACAAAAATCGGATTGTTGATTGGACAACGCCTGCTTATCAAAGTTAGAATCTCCAGCACTGGCTACAACCTTCAGTATAAAAAAATGAATTTAGAGCACGTCTGCTTTTAAAAAATCGCAAATTTTTGTGTAAATCTGGCTAACAGTTGGAGCCTAATTTCATTTTTGAGTCGGGTTGGCCTTTAAGCGACCCTACCACACGCTGGCCTCGCCGTGCCCTTCTTCTTTAATTAGATTACATTTTTGTGGCCACCCGTAGATTAACCCCAATGGATGTAAACTGTCCGAGAGCATGTTCAAGTAATTAGAACTGAAGCTCGTTGTAGGCTCATTGAGAAAGACCGTCCTTGATGTCAAAGGTTGCAAGAGAGTATCATTGACTCTTTGATGTTTGCGCCGAGATCACAAACTGGGGTTCATCGAAAATGTCAGCCTGAAGGCTGTTAAGAGTCTCGTGATGTGTAAGAAGTGATTTATAATGATAGAATAAATATTGTGCTGTGGTCTTTGAGCTCTCGACCATTTCTTTATAATGTTATTTCGAGGCTGTACATCGTGGCAGAGAAGCCAGCCAGGTAAACAGGTGAAGACCCACACTCACCATCTCACCTCAGGGGCCGCCACAGCTGAATTTATTGTCTCTAATCGTTTGGCCTCCACAGAGAAGTGAGAGCATGACCGAGGTAGGTGGGTGTGGTGACAAGCTCTCTCTCTCTCACACACACACACCCACACGTGCGTGCGCACGAAAGAGAGACAATGAGAATTCTTTATTTACGAGAGCGGTAGAAAAAGATCCATGTCGTTGAATATTTGATTTTTGTGTCTCGATTAGAAACTGAGGTCCCTAGAAACTGCCAGCCTGCAGGCTGTTAAGAATCTCATGCAGTGTAACGAAGTACTGATTTATCGTGATAGAATATTGTGCTGTGGCCTTTGACCTCTCCGCCATTTTTATGCTGTTATTTCGTGGCCGTGCGGTAATTTTCTGTTCACGATGTGTCCATGCTCATCCAAAAATAACATCGAAGAGGTCCCAGGGGAAGATAGCATTGTGTACCTCCATTACCGATAACTAGACGTGAAGGTAACATAAGAAAACCCGCAAGAAGAGCCTTTTCAGAATTAAAATTGATATTAATTTCCCTAGTCAATGCCAATGTTACTTTCAATGACACATTTCTTTTTCAAAAATACAATTATATTGATATGTTAAAATCTGTTGTTGTCTGAAAGACCTGTTCGAGTAATAAAAATTATGCTATCCTTTTTCAATCTGTGTTGCTTGCAGAATCACATGTTTTCTCTCTCTCCTCCCTTCTCTCTTTCCCCTTGGCAGTTCTTAAAATGAAGATATCAGAGACGTTCGTGTTTTGTTTTGTTTTTTTGTTGTTGTTGGTTTTTGTTTTTGTTTTTTGTTTGTTTTGTTGTTGTTGTTGTTGGGTTGTTTGTTTTGTTTTTTTTAGAAAGAAAGCAGAGTTTAGAGGACAGTTTCCTTTTTTTAAATGCTTTTGTTGTAGTTTGTCAGTGGAAAGAGTTCTGGAAATGTTAGAACCTTAGACTGCATTATTGCTCTAATGGTTCTCCTTTGAACACTTGTAAGAGAAGTCAGGAAAGCCCAGTACCAGAGTCCAACAGAGAGAAAGCGTAGTCAACAGTCGACTGAACAAGAGTTTTGTGGAAGTTTTCTGCAGTGAGAGAGGGGAGAGGTCACAGAGAGAGACGTGTGTGATTTCCGCAGCAGACATCCGGTCAGTGGTGACCGCCCACAGTCAAGAACGTCAACTTGATTTTGCGCCGGCAGCGTGACGGCTAATGGCGTCCCCTGTAAGGCTACCATCGTTTCCGTTTCCGGTGTTGGGCGCCATGTTTCTTTGCAGAAGGCGTTAATGTCTTCCTGCATACAGCACAGGGGCGCATCGCGTGAAGATAAAGAAAAAAAAGGTCAAAGGGTCACTTAGATGACAACGACTTTTGAGGTGTTAACTAACACACAATTTTTTCCTTATCTGACGGATTAATCTTGCAATACTACCAGTAGCATCTCTCTTACTAATACATTTGGATCCCCTTTTCATATTAAAACTCGTGTGCAGCTCTCTACTAGCAAGTGATAGGTCTAAAAGCAAGGACACTTTACCTGACCGGCTGTCTGCGCTATGTGCGCTCGCGGACCAGATCAGATAGGAACAGTGGGGGAGAGGAGCGAAATACTGCGCGTCTACCAGCCGTCCTTCGTCTTTCTGTCACTCAAAAGAAACGTCATTTATCTGCCTAGCAGATATTTTTCCTCTTTTTTTTAACCATTGGAAACATCTTATAATTGAGAAAAGAAACATTACAATAAAAATTCTCTGGCACACAAAGCAATAACAGAAACGACGAAATGGATCATCTTTCAAAATCGGTAGAAGGTATGGATTTGCATAGTTTTTATCTTAACACACACACGTAACATCCATATCTCCAATATCCATCACAACACTGCTTTATTCATAAGGTTTTAATTCCACGTGCTATTTATCATACTGACTTAATTTTTACTTACAGGTCGTGTCAATAAGAAATTATCCAGAGAAAGATAAATTTCTGCCAGATTTTATTAAACCTTGGACGCTTAAGTAATGATAGCCTTTGTTTAGCAAAAAAAGAAAAAAAAATGTTCGGTCTCATTTTCTTTTAGTGACCAGATTAATGTGACCAGTGATTAATGATGTTTAAAGGACAAGACGAGTACAATATTTTTTCTTCTGCACAGAAAATGATACGTTGATTTTGGAACACAGCCCTACAGATTTGAACTCTATTTAGAAGTTTATTTGAAGTTAAAAAAAATGTAAAGGTCCAAATACTACTCCTTTGTCACTTCATGCATTCTCGACAAATCCAGGTGTGATTAAGAAAAAAAATAATCATTATATTTCTCGCGTTTTTTCGTCATAAAATACCACCGGAATATGTTTTTGTGATATTTTATTATGCTGTTTTCAGCGATTTTTGCTGAGCGCTCATGTTGTCCTTTAAGATGATAGTTACTTCGTACTCTGCACCCGAGATAACAATCGACATTGCTTAGTTCTAACTATAGCAACATTTATGACATTGCTTGGAGTAGATCATCTGATCAAATAACTCGCTGATAAGGCTATTCTGGGACTCTGTGATTTGTAGTCTGAAGATAAACTACAGAACCGGCAGAGACTTGTTTCACTCCCTAGAGACATGACGGGTTGGTCTTTATCGCAAATCCTTAGCCATGTCTTCCTGTCAGGAAGTCCCCGTTGCCCGCGGTCACGTGTGATAAGAGGCTTCCACACAGATAACCAAGATGTTACTCCAGAGGCACGACATTCGTGCCTTGTCTCATCCCATGTCAGTCCCAATCCTGCGTCAGTCATAGAAATCAGTTGCAATAACAAATCCAACAGATACGAATTTCAAAAAAATTGTTCCAGGACGTGGGGAGGTTAGAGCCTTAAACTCCTCTTGCAGCTTCTGACATCTTGCATCAGAATCAGCATCTAAATATTTTCAGGGAGGAGATGGTAAAGAAGCAAAAGTTGGAGGTGAGGGGTGGGGATAACTTCGAAAATTTCAAACCAGACAGAACATCCGAAGATTTTATGGAAGAGATTGTACTGGCCATTCCGAGCCACTCCCTTCTGGTATGAGGCATGTCCAAATCACGTGACCGCCTGCTTCTTCCTCAGTTTTCATGTTGCTGCTGAAGCGCGGCAGCTCTTGCATGAAGGGGTGGGGTACTTTTATTATTATTAATTCGGTTAAGCTCAGCTGTCGGTAGCGGTACATGCGGGTAGGTTCACTGACCCGACGAAGCACGCAAGAAAGTCGTTATAAAACACGGCAGTCAGCAGAATTCAAATCCAGGCCCAACCGGATCTTGACCACACACACGAACGGAGACGACCAACACTAGTGGACGTAAAAGAGATTGATTGATTGATTGATTGATTGATTGATTGATTGATTGATTGATTGATTGATTGATTTTATAGGTAGGTACGTGGGTGGGTGTGTCGGGTGTGTGGTGAAGGAGGTAAGAACTAATAAAGGACGAAGAAAGAAGTTAAAGTAGGAAGACCTAGGCATCCTTTGTTAATGAAGCACGAACAGTTCAGTCGCGTGCTGCCCACCCACCCCACTCCCCTCCAGTCCCCATCCTCCAGGGATGGCGCGAGGCCAGGGGAGATCACTGTCCCGGATTACCTCGCCTGCTCCATCTCGCACGCGCCTACGTAGCCGGCATGCAAAAGAACTGTCGTGTTCGTGACGGATTACGTGGGTGAAGTGCTTGCGTGTTGTTGCCGTTGTTGCCGTTGTTGCAGCTCCTCCGGTGGTCTTGCTGGACGAGGTTGCGTGGCGTGCCCGTGATGAATTAAAAGGAGAGGTGGGGGTGAAGAGTTCTTCAGGGGAACGGCAACTCTGTTCTCACGCTGCCTCACGAAAACAGCTTGAACATTGTCGGTCGATGGCCCTCCTCCATCTCCATCGCCCTCCAACCGCCACACTTACACACACCTCATCCTCTGTCTCTTTCGATCTCTATTTGCTCATTCTCTTCCCCACCAATAAAATGCAGGAATTTTAAATGGTTGTCTCTCGTTATCACCGGCCATTATTCTTCTGTCCTTCTCTTGTCTGGGCAGAGAGTGACAAAGTGCTTTTTGCTGACCCCAACTTATCTTTTGTGAGCCCCTGTGGTGCCACCATCTTGTGGTGGCGCTTTGTACAGGTCGTGTGTCGTTGTGCAGTGTCTGAAAGTACCCTGCCACCGTCTGCTCCACCCTTCCTCCAAACTGTGAGGTTACAAATGCGTAGACCACATTATGTTCACACACATCATCTTAAAACATCTTCAGAACATATTTAGAACAGCTCGATCTTCAGACCATCACAAGATGTTCAGAATAACATATCTTTAGAACGTGTATTATGTTCACAGACCCGCACCAGGGAGAAAATCTGAAAGCACACCTGCTACTGGGTCCTTCATCTTATTTACTTACATTATTAACATTAATATAACATCTCTTCCTCCCTCTAACCTGCAATATTCACTTGCTAGACATTATGTATATTTATACAGAGAAATAAAAATATAATAAAGTATACTGTATTATGTAAAAAATCATATATCAAAGAGGCACTAATCTTACTGGGCTGTCTCGCGTTTTTTAGTTCATTGGAATGAGTCGCTACCTGTAACCTTTTCTATCTATTCCTCTTCGTGCATCAGGTTGCACATAAGGCCTCAACCAGAGTCCGCCACCGATGTCGATCGGCTGAAACCCGCTCTAGGTGACCCCATGTCCAGCCCTTTCCCTTCATCTCCCTTTCCACTGTTCTTCTCCAAGTTTCCTTTGGGCGGCCTCGTTTTCTTCGGCCGTCTGGAGTCCATCGTAGGGCGACTCTGGAAAGGTCTGCTGTCTGCTGGCGGAGCACATGTCCAATCCATCGCCAACGCCTTCGTTGAACCTGCGTGGTGATGGACTCGGTTTCAGTTCTTCGGTGGAGTTCTTTCGTTGGTGATGGTGTTGGCCAAAAGATGTTAAGTATGCGCCTGAGGCATCTGTTTTGGAAGACGTCAAGCTTGTTACTGATGGTTTTGGTCATCTTCCAAGATTCTGATCCGTAAAGGAGGGTGCTGATCACATTTGACTTGAAGATTCTCAGCTTGATCTTCTGGCTGATGTTTTTTTGCCTTCCATGTGCTCCTGAGTGAGGCGAAGGCCTGGCTGGCTTTCGCCAGTCGGGCTCGAATCTCCACCTCCGCATCCCCGGTGTCTGACATTTTGGACCCAAGATAGGAGAAACTGTCAACTTCCTCAATCTCTTCTCCATTTAGTTTGATGCTGTCTTGGACTCTGGCGTTCACTCTCATACTTTTCGTTTTCTTTGTGCTGACCTTCAAGCCAAGGTTTCCAGCTGTTTCTGAGAAGGCCTTTGTTTTTTCCTGCATGTCTTGGTGGCGGTGTGACAGCAGAGCAATGTCATCAGCAAAGTCTAAGTCTTCCAGTGTTGTTGTTGCTGTCATAGTCATGGTCCATCTGATCCCTCTCCTCTCACTGTCGGTGGAAGTCTTCATGATCCAGTCCATGGCCAGGATGAAGAGGAACGGCGACAGAATGCAGCCCTGCTTCACCCCGGTACTGACGTTGAAGGGGTCTGTGAGCTCCGTGTCACAGACAACCTGGGATTTGAAATCGCTGTACAGCATTGCAATGACCTGAACAAGTTTTGCAGGGACTCCGTAATGCCTCAGGATCTTCCATAAGGACTCGCGGTGGATGCTGTCAAAAGCCTTCTCCAGGTCGATGAAATTGATGTACAGCGGTGTGTTCCATTCGTTGCTCTGCTCCAGAATCTGTCGCAGAATGAAGATGTGTTCGGAGCAGGATCGCCCAGGGCGAAATCCTGCTTGCTGTGGTCGGAGGTCTTTCTCAAGAGTTGCCGTCAGTCTTGACAAAACAATCTTGCTGAAGACCTTGCTGGTGAGGGAAAGAAGTGTTATGCCCCTCCAATTATTGCAGTCTCCAAGATCTCCTTTCTTGGGTAACTTGAAGATGAGCCCTGTCTTCCACGCAACAGGGACCTGCCCTGATTCCCAAATTTGCCTGAAGATTTCAGTCAGCTTGGGAGCTGTCACATTCACATCTGCTTTCAACATCTCTGCTGTTATTCCATCTGCCCCTGGTGCTTTGCCGCTCTTCATTGTCTTGACTGCTGCTGTCACTTCTTCCAGGCTTGGTGGGTCTGTGCAGATGTCAAGGTCTATAGCTGCTGGCTGGATGTCTGCAAGCTGAGGGGGCTCTGGTCTGTTCAGAACCGACTCAAAATGTTCCCTCCAGCGCTGTAGTTTTTGTGCCTCTCCCTCGATGACATTACCGTTCACGTCTTTCACTGGCACATCACTGTTCTTAAACCCGTTGTTTAGCTGTTTGTTTATCTTGTACAGTGTCTTCAGGTCATTTTTACTTGCTGCATTTTCTGCTTCATCTGCCAGTTTCTCTATATGGTCTCTTTTGTCGGTTCTTGCCATCCTCTTTACCTCTTTGTTTAGTTTTGTATATCTTTGTCTGAGTTGTTCCTTCAGGCGTTCAGATCTGGTGCTGTTGATTCTTTGTTTGGCTGACTTCCTCTCTTCTATCTTCTTCCATGTCTCTTCTCTGATCCACTGTTCTTTCTTTTTCCGTTGGAAGCCCAGTATTTTCTCTCCTGATTCCTGTAAGACTCGATTGAAGTCGTCTAAGGTCATCTCTTGTTGGTCTCCTAGTGCCTGGAACCTGTTCTTTACTTCCATAGCAAAGGCCCTTCGGTGGCTGGATTTTTAGTTTGCCGGAGTCCACTCTCTGCTGACGTGCCTGTTTCCTCGTGATCGACGCAGCTTCAGAGAAACTGTGGCTATCACAAGAGTGTGGTCACTGCAATGTCTGCTCCTCTGTAGGCTCTAACATCTTGAAGTGAGCTCCTCCATTTTCGGTTGATGATGACATGGTCTATCTGGTTCTTTGTGATCCCATCTGGTGATGTCCATGTTGCCTTGTGGATGTCTTTTGGTGTGGGAAGAGTGTGCCTCCAATCAGTAGGTTGTTTTCTTCACAAAAGTCTGCCAGTCTCTCTCCGTTGTCATTGATGGTTCCGATTCCATGTTTGCCCATGACATGCTCCCTGCAGGTGTTGTCACTTCCCACCTTGGCATGAGATCGCCGATGATGAGCAACATGTCGTGGGCTGGAACGCTTTCTGAGGCTGCCTGGATCTGATCGTAAAAAGCATCCTTGTCTTCTGCCTCAGAGTCATTTGTTGGTGCATAGCAAGCTAGCACTGTCAGCTTGGTGTACTTTGAATGGAATCTTGCTCTCAAAAGCCTGGGTCCATAAGGCTTCCATTCCAGCAGTGCCTTTTCCGTTTTCTTGTTGAGGAGTAGAGCTACTCCTTCAGAGTGCTGAGCGTCTGATCTTCCTGAGAACAAGATGGTATGTCCTGACGCTAGTCTCCTCTTTCCCGTGCCGGTCCATCTGACCTCACTGACTCCCAGGATGTCCAAGTTGTAGTTGTCAAACTCCTTGACTAATTGGAGCATCCTGCCAGTCTGGTACAAGGTCTGGACGTTCCAGCACCCCACCCTTAACTTTTGCCTCGGCTTCAGTAAATCCGCTGTCGGGGCGCCAGCTCCCTTTCGGGTTTGGCTGTCGTCCGTCATTAGTCCAGTCTCCTGGTGTGCTTCATTACCTTCGCCATCTGTGACGAGTTCTCTGGTTTTAGTTTCTGTAACATGATTTTTTTTACATGGTGGGGTTGTTAGCCCTACCACAACCTATTTTACCTCTAGGTGAGGTGTCCACCTTAGTCGCCTCTTACGACATGCCTGGCTGGATGGCAGGGACCCTATTCTTACAATGCTTGCTAGGCAAACATACCCCGGGGTCCCACAGGGGCTGTAACCTTTTGGCTGTCACTATTTTATCATCAGGAGCAGGCTCAGATGCTAAGGAGATTCTCTTTTTTAGACAACAGACATGAGAGGAGAGAGAGATGGACCACAAAGTGATGACCCGAGCAAAATATCTTTGGTGTTCGTTGTCGTCTGAGAACAGATGTTGCCCACACGAGAGTTTTTGTCGCTGCCTACGCGAGAGTTGAAGACGATATCGATGTTGGTAGTTAGTTGCTTTCTTCACAGTCTCTGTGTTATTTTTGCTATTAGTTTCTGTCACACTTAATTAGTCCCAGGCGGAGGAAAGCGCACAAAGAACGAGGTCGGCGTCTACAAATTGCAGACTGAGAAGTCGGAGGGTCATTGTATTACCATGTCAAGGACCCAGAGAGTGACCTCCCCTCTCAGTGTTAGCACAATATGTAAATGTCTTTCTCCAACCCCAGACATCATATCTCTGGACAAATTTTTGCCTGGATTTCTAAGAGGCCCCTGGTCGAGTCGTTCCGGTTTCACCATTAACATGAAGCGGGAGATCAAGTGAACTCTCGTGGTGATGGAGGTAAAAACTGCGTTATCATCAGTTTCAAGATGGCGTCGTACACGTGTGTCTGCGTCAGCGCGATTCGTCTGCTGCTGTGGTGGGAACAGGAACTGTTAGCCCTCAAGGTTTAATCTTCGCCAGTACACAGTCCCTGACAGTGCGAGTAAGTAATAAACAAAGTGATTAGCGTGTAGTGTCATTAAGTGCTGCCACAGTGTATTTAGTGTCAGCGTAGTGTGTTTACCTGCCTATGAAGTGTGGGTGAGTACTACAGCTTGTAGATATCTGCTGCTCTGTCACTACCTCCCCACATAGTGTCATTAGCTGCAGCACAGTGTGATTAGCTGCAGTGCTGTGTGATTAGCTGTCGCACAGTGTGATTAGCTGTTGCACAGTGTGATTAGCTGCAGCACAGTGTATTTAGCTGCAGCACAGTGTATTTAGCCGCCGCGGAATGATTACTTGCCATGGTGTGCAAATTTGTCTTGTAAACTGGCGCGTGAGCCACCACGCCTGCGCCTATTTTCCGCCATTCACTACACCCACTCCTTCAGCGCCCTCCCCCTCCCTTCCAGCAACCTCGCAGAAATGGAGACTCGAAGATTACCTTTCACGATGGAAGCCACAAGGGAAAACCTTGCATGAGCCGCATGTCATGCAGTCATTCCTTCCCACACACACTCCATTTCCCTTCCTCCGTTTGTCTGTTTGGGTTATCGTTGAACACATCAATGATTTTTCCTTCTGACCGATGATCAAAGTGCCTCCATTAGCTCTCAGATGGCAACATTTTGCACGCAAAGAATTTTCGTCGCAGCACATGGTGGTCGAAGACGACCGCAGAACTCGCGTCGTGTTAGCAAAAAGGATTTTCTCGTTTGTAGTTTCTCAGACGCCGATGAACACGAAAGGTTGTTTGTCAAGCTAGAATAGTTTCTAGATTTCACAAGAGTTTCTCTCTAAAATTAAAATAATAAATCGTTGTTTTGCATTGCACCCTTGTTAATTCCTCGTCCACCCCCTCACAGGCTACCTACCCTCCTGCTGAATCCGGGTGGACGTTCTTCTGGTACTGAGTTTTTACCTGGTCATCAGAAAAAAAAGTGTGCATCTAACTAGACTTTGATTCATTACAGCCTTAACAGTCGATCTTCGATTGAGAACAGTAGAGGCATGCCATTACAGGTCTTTCGGCTATAAATAGCAACGCTACTCAAGCGAAAGGACCGTTAGCTCTTCTTTCATTCATGTTTTATTTTTATTCCTGACGAGGGCGGCGAGTTCGTTAAGGGATTGTGGCCTCTTGCTGACTAAATCTCATGGAAATATTGTTCCGTGTGACTGGTTAATCTCTGTGGCATGTCATAATAAACGGGATCGAGTAACGCTCATTGTAGTAAAGGCTGAGATGGTGATCATGCGCGTGATTGTTTGGACGCAAAGGTCAAAGGTCACCGACCATTTATAGTTGTCGCTCAGATTCTCCGCCCACAAAAAAAGATTTCTGATGATAATTGGGGATTCTGAGAGGCGAAGCAGTCACCGAGGACAGAACTGGTGCTGAGCTGTAACTCAACCCACCTTGGATCATTGATTAAGTAAGCGCAGCTCATCGACGCCTCTCACAACGGAAATGACCTGGTCGGAACATTGTGAGGTCACGACCGGCTCCCCCCATTCTGCCATTCTTTCCTCTCTGCCATATTTGCTACAGGCTTTCAGACTAGGGCTTGAGAGGCGGAAATGCGAGAGAATGATTTTTTTTCTTTAAAATAAACATTGTTGTTTGATTTTTTTTCCTGGTCATCATCTTGAGTTTTTCAGTCAATAACTTTTTCTAAAGAGTAGAGAAGCTATTTAAGTTTTCCAGAATCGTTGAGTCCCCATGTGTCGAGGTCGGAGGTAGCTCTATTCCAGGGATGATCCTTCAAGGATGACATTAAGAATGTCTACAATCTAAGACTGGCTGAGCTCTAGTTCGTCAAATGCCAACATTTGCTGAATGGATGATGCAGCCTGCCTCCCAGCCATCCAGCCATCCAGCCTGTTGATCAATAAACTGCGGCCTGAGCAGATCATGGTTCACTTAAGCGATTTCACCTGTCACTGGCTTATACCTCAATAAATCTGTATGCACTTCTAGGTTCCTATCACACAAAGAAAGACTTCTTGAAAGGTGCTCTCTGCCTTTGCCCTCGAGTGGCCTCAGTGCAAAACACCAGCAGCACGTGCATCACCAACACCCCCTCTCTCCCATCCCCTCTCCCAAAGGGTATTGATTTAAATGACCCGAGTATAAACGACCTGAACCCTCCCCCGATCTGACATGCCCCCCTACCCCCTATTTAAGGAGGACATGACATATTTAGGCTTGGTCCTCCGACCAGCAGTCAACTCTATTGTGTAAAATGATCTGTCACTCCACTTTGTCGACTACATCGCCATCATTAACTATTATTTAGCCACGTTAACAAGTCTTGGTTTAACTGCTTTATTAGTCTTATCCTTCCTCGTAACTGTTTGGGAAACGTTTAATTCGAGATTGTTTGTTTCTAATGTAACAATGGACCATCTTTGATCAACCCAAGGCCTTCAGTTTGCTATCATTTAACCTCATTTAACACAAATAGCCATCAATTAGCAACACACAGCGGTGGTTTAACACTACTAGGCTATCATTTAGCTACAGTAGCTCTTCATTTAGCCACAATAGTTCATCGTGTATCCACATTGGACCATCATTTAGCAGCGGCTGTCTTAAGCATTTTTTCGCGGCAGTCGAGTTTCCAGCCGCATTGCCCTTTAACCTCCTGAAAGTGTCCATCTGTTCCCTTAGCATCCTCCGACATCAGTGAACAAAGTGTAGGTGGAGAGTTCAAATCAACTTGCAAACTATTGATCCAGCTCGCCAATCCGCCCGTGTTATCGTTGGCCGACCTCGTACATCCTATCGTCTGCATCGTGTCATGGTGAGGTCCGCCTCTCTCTCTGGGAGTTGCTGACGATGATAAAGGGGAAGGTGAAGGTTCTTTGCTCTCAGAGGAGGGAGACGCCGGACGTGAGGGACTCCCCCCCACACACACACACCTCAACCACACACACCCCACCCCACACACACACACACCCACCCACACACCCAACCCACACTTACCCTTCCCATCACCCACGAAAGAACTTTGTGGTAAACAAAATGGATGCCACCAAGAGCTGGAGGTTTGTAGAGAGGTTTGATAAGAGCACCGGTTGTCTGTCTCAACAGCTTCAAGAGGCCCTATAATCAGTGCACACACACTCTCTCTCTCTCTCTCTCTCATTATTGAATCTTCTTCTTGTGTCCTTTTTCCTCGGTAAACAAAGTGCGATTTAGAGATAATATTTGATATTTCTCTGTTTAAATTGTGTGACTGTTAGCTCTATATTTTTAACTACAGTGGTTCTAAAGGTCATGCTTGTTTCTTTTAAATATATATATAGGGTTATTCCAGGGTTAGCTTTACCTCTGAAGCGTAACGAGACCCTGTGCTTGGAAACAGACACATAATCACCACTACATTTTTTAAAATGTAATTTGTATTAATCATTATAATTTGAAGACTAAATATTACAAAACTGATTTCAATTGATGATTTTATTTATGTTTACCATTTTAGCAAAAGGTTTGGACAATATTCATTGGATTAGGCCAGAGCCATTTCATCCCGTGTAGAGACATCACTCCCCGTAATATCTTTCCCATCTGTCTGTATTCATGACACCGTTAGGAAGGCCGGATCTTACTCTCAGCCCATTTCCATAAAAAAGAAAATAACAGGACCAGCGGCAAGTATCCGGCGCTCATCTTAATGGCCTTCATCGGCGCCGGTTTATTTATTAAGAGACACACTGATGGCAACCTTTGGCCACACTTGCCCGGCCCCTTCTCCCCTTCCCCTTCCCTAACGGCCTCAGCGTTTCGATTCTCCTTTGAGAAAAAAATATTTCCCCAAAAATTTAATGTCGGAACAGACATTTAGCAAATGATTTTGGATGCAGAGTATGTGAGACAAGTACAAAGTTTGTGCATGTAAGCTCTGTCTCTAACACCTCTCTCTCATCTCAAAGGTGAGAAATACACTGCAGCAGCGATTCTAAAATATACAGTGGACACTGATAACAGAATTGTCCACACAACGAATGAATAATTAAATACAGATCGCAGCATGTGAAAGAAATCTTGGTGCCACAGACACCTCTTCAGATCTTAAAACCGATTCATGTTTCTACCTCACCTGCGCCTGCATATCGGTTTCAGCCTGCGCATGCGCAGTGTCAGATCGAAAAGGTGGATGCAACGGAGAGTTGAAACCGCTACACCGCCAGGTCTCGTCGGCTGATCGATACCTGATGAAGATGACGTCTGAGTCGGTTGGTCCGCAGGTGTGTTGGATGGGGAAGGTGAGGGGGAGGGTAGACCAGGCTCGGCCATGGCAGTGACAGAACAAGATGGTGGTAGCAACTGCAGCTACAGACCAAGAGGTTCGTCGTCGCATTCACTGAAGTGCAGTGGATGCTGTCAGAGCCCTGTGCTCGAAACAAAGCTAGCGAACAGTTGTAAAGAAATAAGAAACAGTTTCCCAGCCTTTTTCCTCCATTCGTCAGCAGCATTATCGATCACAACGCCGGTTTTAATTAGTCGCATCACGTTTGTGAAAAATATTGGAGGACAATGTTCCTTCCTTATTTCCCCGCCTTGATTCAATTTCACTTGCTGGCTCGTGCGACGGGCTAATAGAGGAGAAAATTACTTCGCTGGGGTGTGGGAGAGATTGGGGGGCTTGAATTTGAATTTGAATTGAATTTTCGCTCAGATGAATGGCTGTTGGCAATAGTCTGAAAAGGCTGCTTCTCTAGCTACCATGCAATTCGTTCTATCACCTTCACAAGAATGGCGGTGAGGCGATGGTGGTCCCTAATTAAGCCAGTTAATCACCCGCAATAAAAGTGATGGACTGACGAAACTTACTCCACAAAGACTGAAGTGAACTCTACTCACAAATCGACAGAGACGTGCGCTCACACACACCAGACTCTCAATTACCTATTGACTCCATGGAAGGTGGTTTCCTTGGTCTCACTCAATCAACCACAGCTGCCGTGTAGACGAGCCGTTAATGTTTGAGACCACCACGAGCTAAGTGCTGCTAGTAGGTGTGACTGAGTGGTTGTCTTGAGACCGATAGTTGCAGCTCGTCTTGGAATGCCTTCCCTGACATTAAGATCTTACTCTGTTAGAAAATCACAGCTGGCATGCAACCGCTTTCTTGGTGGTTGAGCTGATTGACGCCGAATCTCTGTGCATCGCTGCACCACGTGACATTACCACTTGTCACGTACAATTCACGTTATTCGTAAATGTAGAGTTGTGCACCCGCTGACGGTTCCTGCCCTTTTGGTTTGAGTGTTGGACTATATTGTAAAGCAAATCATTCCGGTTGTTGACGTTGTGAGCTGTGAATAAACAACAAACACCTGCTCATGAAATGATGACGTCACAAAACACCTGCTCGTGAAATGATGACGTCACAAAACACCTGCTCATGAGAGAATGAGGGGAGCCTCATCTCCGGTGGACAGCACGAAGTTCTTGAAGTAGATGTAACTGTCACGGGTGGCTGCCCAGTAGGGGTCTTTGCCGCCAAAGAAAGTGGAGAAGAAAATGCCGCTGATGTTGACGGTGTAGTCGGTGCGGAAGGTGACGTCGGTGACGTTGAAAACTTGCTCCCTGTTCATGAAAACCTTGATGTAACCGTCCTTGGAGCCTGGAGTGTTGAGGTGGATGTACTGGGCGATGTTTTGCCATTGTCCTTTCCGGAAATACCACTTGCCACGGCCCAGTGACCACGCCGACTTTTCGGGTAGATAGGCATAAACCTCTCCTGCTCCGAACGACCGCCACATGAAGCGGGTGGAGAAACATCCGACTGCACGCCGGAGTGCACTACAAGTGTTTGTTCGTCCACCCCACAAACCAGGTAGCTTGCCTCCTCTGACAAAGTCGAAGTCGTTGCTGAAGTAGACGTCATAGCTGAACATCAGGGCCGACTGGGGGCCCGTGGGCCATGCGTAAAACTGCACCACCCCGACCGGGGAGGCACGAGAGTAGCTACCGTTAGGGAAGAACACTCGCAGTACTTGGTCTGGTCCTCCAGCAGGGTCTGGCACGACGGAGAAGGCGTGCCGTCCTATGATTCCGCCTGCGTTGAAGCCAGAAAACATGTCTGCTCCCTGGGTGAACTTTGTCTTCCGCCACAGTTCTCGAATTTTTCGTTTAACCACGTGGGCATTATCTTCACATGCAAGTGCCGCAATGATGACGGCGATGACAAGTGACAGCATTCCTGGTCGCATTTTGGAGGTCACGTGACGATCTGAAATTTGAGAATCAAAACTGTTTCTATCCGCCGGCGTCACTTCGACGAACGTAAAAACAATTAATAAATAAAAGTCTGGGTTAACCCTGACGATACGCAGATCTCAAATCTAATCCTTGAGCAAATGACGTAAGGTGATGTGACGTCAAGATAAGGTGACGTCAAGATAAGGTGACGACAAAAAGGAGCAGACGACAGAAGTTCGAAAAAAAAAGAGAAGGCGCGAAGACAAGCGACGCAGTGTGGCCGTTGTTTCGCTCGTGCATTAAAGACTTGTGCACCTGCTGACGGTTCCTGCTTTTGGTTTGAGTGTTGGACTGTTGTCGTCAGTCCACACACCCCCCTGCCACTCGGTTACACATTACACTACATTTAAAATATTACGTGCACATCACGTGACAAGGCATCACGTGGTATACCTTTTACACACGTGTTACATTAAAAATGATTACATGCACAGCTCTCCGCTCTTGAACGATCTTTCGGACGCTCGCTCAGTTTACCACAATGAACAGGATGGCTGTTCACAGAAGTAACGATCGATGTGATGATAGGGGAGATTATCAATCTCACGAAGCAGAGTGTGACGGGCCTTGTTTGTTTTCGCTCGGTCCGCTAGCTTGCAAATCCACTCAATTTTCCCGATCCTCCCAACCTTGACGGCAATATTCCTGCCACCTCCACCAAGCTCGCAGTCCAGGTTTGGTTGGTGTACCGCTGCTCCTAAACATTTTTATCATTGGTGTTTACCACCACCCTCCCGTTATAAGATGTTGCTAACCCACGAATAAAATCCACTTCCCAAGGTCAGTTGCGACCCACCTCTAACTACGCAGAACATACGTGGGATTTAATACCGATGACAGAGAGAAGGGGGCGGGAGAGATCAGGGTGGGAAGCGAGCAAATCGCTTGGGGGCAACTGTTATTACCCCTAACGACAATTAACAGCTTTTTCCCCCGTTCCCCCACTCACTACAAGTGGGCGTCGATGTCTGTCTCCTTCCCTTGTCTCTCCTGTCCACCGTTTGATGTGTTTCGTGGGCAAAACCACCGGACGTCCATCAAGCACATCTCATTGTTTATCTTGTCGAACCGCCGTGCGTCCTCCCTTCCTCCATTTCCGTTGCCCCAGTCGAACTGTCAACCTCAATAAAGGTGCAGCGAGGGTACAAGTCACTACACTGAAGCCATGTCTGTCATTTACTGATGACCCTTGACTCAAAGACAAATCGAAAGTTGACAATAAAATCACAGTTGGAGGCATTCGCAGGACGAAATGACCGGGCGACGCCGGAAACCCTGCTGGTGTAAAATAAAAACGGGGGGAATGGGTAAAAGAAAGGAAAACTGCGGTCTGCCAGTGTTGCCTAGTGCCATGTGCGGGGGGTGGAGAAGGGGTCTATGTTTTGCTCTGCGTCTGCAGATCACGTGTCCGATGTAAAGACTTGCAGGAACTGAGGAGCTAGGGGCATTTGAAATGGGATGATGAAGGGTTGGGGTTGTGGGTAAGGAAGAGAGTGAATGCTGGTGAAGAAATGTGTCTGCCTTGTGTTGAGTGTCGCAATAAATGAATTAAGATTCAACATTTTTAATCCTAGTTTATTTTTTAATTTTTTAATGTTTTGATGGTTTTCCATTTCAAACAAATAAAAATATTTCCTTGTGTATCCGTTCCAATGGCGGGGAAGGGGTGGGTCTGGAAGAGTAATCAGCTGGTAAACGGTGTGGACTTTTAAAAAAATTTCACTTCTTGTATTTTGTCTTGAACGTTTAAATTACCAATCTCATCCATATTAAGCGAGAATTTAAAGCCAAGATTTTTTTTTTTTTTTAAATCCCAGATCCAACTGGACATTCTTCTCTCGTATATCGAAGCATTTTCAGCATCAGCGAAACTGTCACAACGACAAAGACTTTGAAATGCTTCTGATATAGTCAGAAGCTATGGCATGTGATGCGAAAATTCAACATCGAAGATGGTCTCGTCCAAGTAATCGAAGAGTTCAAAGAGCGCCAGACTGCTGGATAACCAAATGGGAGCTTTTTTTTCATAAGACAGTAGGCGTCCGTTAAAGGCCCTTATCACGTGTGCTGTTCAACCAATCTTTTTTTCTTTCCTTTCTTTTTTTTTGGGGGGGGGGGTGGAGAATGTGATGCGAAAAAACTTCACCACGACCATAACTCTTCCATTTCCATCGGAGGAATACCGATTTTCAACCTACGCTTTTCACACAACATCGATCTGACAGCACGCACTAACACAGAACTGCAAGACCTTACTGACAGACTGACAGACAATTCAAATGGAATGGAGACCATTGGTGACAAGAAGAAAGCTGTAGTCACAACGGCATGGAAGATATCTTCGGAACACAGCTCGAGAAGGTAAACAACTTAATTGAGAGCTACCCTCGCCAAGGACGGCCGCTCCATGACAGATATCCACATCCGAATCGTGACTGCCACCACGACAATGGCGAGGAAGGAGAGGTTCTGATGCATCATAATATCAGGTTTACTACAAAGTACAATCTGTACAAGTCTCGTGGTACCGATCCTGCTTTACGGTTGCAAACCGTGAACTCTGCTTGCCGATAGGGAGAAGAGAATCTCGGCATCTGGGAACAAGTGCCCGAGGACACTGCTCCTGATTTTGTACACACAACAAAATCAATGACTTTGTACAAGGAATGGTCGCCACACTCGTCGGATGCCAGGATCCCTTTCTTCCAACAATAAAGCAACGTAAGCTGGTCTGGTTGGCCACGTGACCCAGTATGATACTCTGTCGAAGACTGTCTTTCAAGGTAATATGGAGGGTTCTGGACGATGTGGTGGTCAGCGGAAGAACTGGGTTACGAACCTGCTCACTATCGCACGACATGCGGGAGTAGCGGGCACTGTCATCGTCTGGCCAAGTTCTCCCCATTCCCCTCCCCCAACGTCCAGTTTCCAGGTAAAGGACATGACTGACGGACTCTTTCTCTCCGCCGCGAAATGTTATCTTACTGTCGATGGTTGTTAACCAATTCTAGAATTTAAAAGCTTTTTCCACGATTAATAATTGCTGTTCTTTATAACCTGCTGGAGGCGTGCGTTGGAGTCGGGCTCTTGACCTTTAGGTCCATTCAGCTCATTGATAGTTACACTTATGCCTGGTGTGTGACCTCGATTTAAAATCATATAAGTAGACCAAAAATGTTGCTTTTTAGAAGGGTGATGGTGAAGAAGAAGAAAAAAATTAAGAAGACGGAAAAATGACAAAATCGCGACTGTGACAACGAATGAATCCACGGTTGGGGCACAGATTTCAATGCCACGACTCTCAAGAGTCTCAGAAATCGATGGACTTAACTCTTCGGAGAAAGGAGAGAGAAAGAGGCTACCGCCACTAACGACATTTTCTGGCAGCGCGACTTTGACGATTGCAATCAGCATGGAACTGAAGGCCGCTTTCTATTCCAGACACTCGAAGAATTCTGAGAAAATCGATGGATTACACCTCGGTGCTGCTTGGCCCCTGGTCCGTCCTCAAAATAAGTGTGAAATTGCAGGCGTGTGCGACCGGAGTGTGACCGGGGGAGTGGTGCCAGAGAAAGGAACCCTCGGGAGTGCCACGCGAGTTGTGACGTTTCACGCACTGTGCACTCACGCCGAGCCCAGCAGTCAGTGTTTATCACCTTCTGGATAACTTCACTCGTCCTTTTTTGTCCCTCCCTTTCTTCTCTTTTTGTTATTTTGTGGGGTTGTTACTAAAATGAGACCGCTTTGGCAAAGTCCACCCCCATGTTGACCGCGCAGGGTTATACATTCCAGAATGAGGCTGATTATCTGTCATTTAACACTCCTTTGTGAACTGTTGCAATTCTAGTTCTTTTTTTAACCCTCTCCATCTTTTTCTGCCTCCCACGATATTTGTTTGTTTATTTATTTCAGGAGAGAAAACAAGTTCTGTGATTTAAGTTTCTCGTCTTAACGCTTTGCTTCCTTCCAATATCTAGTCAGAAATGTCCCCCTCCCTCAGGAAGAGGCTTACGGTTTTCTGAAATTTTGTACATATTATTGAAATGGGTAACTGAGTATAACTGTCGGATCTTTAGCAAACATTCATAAATGATGTGTTATTGATCCTTTAAACTCTGTATTTGTGCGTGTGTGTGTGAGAGAGAGAGATTCTTCATTTCTCCTAGAGCATAACTCCAGAAAGGGTGTAAACATCTGTCAATCATTATGTATCATAGAACCACAGTGCATAAAATCCAATGATAAATAAGACCACTTTCAGCGAGAGTGGGGGGGGGAATTGTTGTTTTACGCCGTGTCAGCAACTGAGGCTATATTACGGCAAGCAGCCAGCCCTGTAAACAGATGCCACGTGCAGCGAAAGAACAGCGTAGAGAGAGTGGGGGAGGGCGGAAGATAGAAGAGAGGAATAATAGACTGTTTAGCTTGTAAATATTGCCGTTTTCTTAGATGACCTGAGATACGGTAACAGCCACTTTCTTAAATGACCCTAATGGCAGAAGAAGAGATTCCTGTTTGTGCCATGTCGTGTACCCAGGACAGATGCTCAATTTATCTTAACAAGTGTGGCCTGATGTTTTGTGAACTCCGACTGGTGCTATGATATACGAGCACTTGGCATGCGCGGGGCGAGGAAAGAGGTGGGTTGGGGGATGGATGCTGGAGTGGGATGCTTTAGTGCAAGTCTGGCACCTCGTTAAGTCTGCGCTGCACAGAGACAGGAGACCCCCCGTGTTGGGACCATGTGACCATCACTGAAGTCTGGACCAAAGTGGTTAGTTCGTCTGCCAAAAGACATTAATTTACGGTTGAACACACGAAGCTTGAGGCTAATGTGGCACGAAGACAAGTACATTATCTATTATGTACACCTGCCACTAGCAAAATAACGGACATCAGAAAGAGAGATCGCGGACTAATGATCACAATAAAAAATGTAAAAAAAAACAAACTCAGTAATCGGTCTCTTATATTCCAAACGCAGTAATTGTAACATTAAACAAAATAATTATTTATTATTGACACACACACAGAGTTTGATTATAATGATTATAGTGAAAGTAGATACTCCAAGCTAGTGAGTGTGATTGTGATGTAGACGAGGCTAGTTTTAGAAATACCACCCCATCATCAGTTCCTGTTTACTCGACAAATGTGTCATTAAGAAACAAAGATTGATATAATATTTCTCGTGCATTTTCGTCAAGAAATGCCTCCGGCATATGTTTTTATGATACTTTATGCTCTATTTCCAGAGATTTTCACTGAGAGTTGATGTTGCCCTTTAAGCACTGCCCTCTTGTCAACAAGCTAAGTGAAGAAATCTTTGGACAGATGAACTTCCATATGAGGAAGTCAAGGCGGGTTTTTTTTTTTTCATCACCAGTCTTTCCCTATTCCGGCGGCACAATTACAAAAACTGCGGAATGGCTTGCTGAGAAAATTGATGAATAGCCAGGGCCTATGAATGAAGCAATGCATAAGCACCAGACACTGTATGCCTTCCACAAACAACAGAAGTAGTATGTTGTTTATCACCGTGTCAGCACCAATGGTCATATCACGGTGAGAAAGCTAAGCCACACCAGTGAAGACATTGCGAGAAATTTGTACAGATGTAGTTGTGAGAGAAGCTGCTGGACAAACCAGTGGAAGCAGCAGCTGAAGAGGGCAAGACTTGTTGCCAGGTGTGACGATGGAATAAGAAGAGAGACAGCACGTGACATCTTTATCAGAGTGCCCAGGTCTCAAGGCTTATTCAGAATGCATCCTGAAGGAATTTCATGTTGATTAGAATCTTTCGTTTTATAAAAGAAAAAGTACATCAGAAGATCACACAACATACTTTGATGTCAGTCTGAAATGTTATGGAACAAAGTATGGACATCTGAAAAAGCCATAGATGAAGCAATATCCATTTTTGTCGCTTAATTAAAACCAGAGTTACATCCTTTCCTAAACGATCTTTCGCTTTTGAACGTTTCTTAGACAAGTGTGATAGTTTAGAGAAGTGACATTTTGCTTGAAATCCTAGTTTTGAAGTTATATTACTAATATATTTCAATACGTGGTTGTCTTGGGGAAAAAATAGAGCGGTTCGTTGTTAGTGTTCCAGATAATGCTTTCTAAGTTTTCAGTAGTTAATTGTTGATGTACTGGCCGTTCAAAATTGTAATCTTATTCATTTTCAGTTTCAAATATAAAATTGAAAGTAAATTAAAATATTAAAAAACATTCATGAAAGCGATGTGAGCTGTAGAACAAAAATCTTTGTATAATTGAAATCAGGATGAAAACAATCTATTTTTTCTATATACTTTTCTTGATATTTATTATTAATTCCAAAGTCACCTAGGAGTACCTAGTGCAAGAAAGCCATGTTATGGTATTCCTTTAACAGTTTAACTGGACCTGAATTTATATGAGAAATCAGGATTCTGTATTCTCTTGTGACTAGTCTGTGAACTGAGATAAACAGGCAAAACCCAACAACTCAACATTTCAAATAGTGGGATACGATGTCCACTTAGTGTTTGTGCACAAATTATGACATGGCGGCGTGGCTATGGGGACCAGGGACAAGTCTTGCCACCTACTGTGTGTGTGGGTGAGTGAGTGGGGAGGGGGAGATGATGGATCGACTGCTGTGGGCGGTACAAACAACGTTAAGCGGGCCGTGTCCATCACCCGTCCAATATTTGAAACATTATCCTTGCCGGGGATTGTTATCTCTGCCGCCTCACCCCCCATCCTAAGTAACCCTAGCAACCAAAGTACAGGATGAATCGACCAATTTTTATTTTATAGTCTGTTTCCCTTTAACCTTGTTTGTTTGCTTGTTTTTATCTGAATCTCCCCATCTATTCTCACCCAAACTACTTGATGATGTTAGAATAGTAACAACACTATTATTATCACGATCATCTCCGGGCAATAAACAGTCGTTTTGATGACGATGTCAGCCTTAAATATTCTGTTGTCGTACAAAACTGATTTGATAAAAAATAATAGGTATTTATAATGCGCAGCAGCACGACCTAGATCGCACTCTGCGATTGAGTTGGAATTAAATTCAAGCCCCGTTATTTGTTTTGAACATGTAAAAGCTTTTCAGTTGTTGTTTTTGTTTTGTTTTTTTGGGTTTTTTTTTTTTTTTGTTCATTTTGTATGCACTTTCTGACTGACAGATACACGATATATATATAGAGAGAGAGAGTCATTTTGAGATGATTTTGAATAAACATATTTCAATTACACCTATGACTAGTCGAGCTTACACGATCATTTCGTTTTCTGGCATACAGATTACACATAAAAATATGGCATACGCATTACCTTTCTCATTCCCAAAGGCTCTGACATCAAAGAACATGGTCTGATCGTTTCCATGTTCTTAATCTGCTAGCCGACAAAGGATGGTACAAGGTTACAAAGGCACCGAAACTCCAGGGGTCGCTTCCTCGGAGTCAGGTGTAAAGGAGAAGAGGACTGAGAAGAAAATCGTTGTAATGTGGGGAAGGGGAAGAGGGAGGAATGAATGCAGTGGGGGAGGGACAACCGTGTAAAATGTCGCCATCTTGCCGATGCCGGATCTTTAATCAGCAGGTGCGGCCTCTTTGTCATCACCACTGTATGGCTGGCGCCAAGACGGGACAGTGGTCATGTCTGGCTGTGTAGTAGTGCTTCTCCCAGACAGCCACTCGATTTATATGTCGGTGAAGTGCAGAGCAACTTCTATGAAGGAAAGCAGCTAGTAGGTGGTTTTGCGTGGGCGAGTTCCCAACCGAAACAGTTTTGATGCTTCACTGCAAGTTTAAGCTGAACGGTACAATTGACTATTCTAAAATAATTCAACCGCTTTTGTAATAAGCCATCTTTCTTTCTTATTTACTTCTTTATCTACTGGCTCAGTCATGCAGGTATTAACGTAAAAGGTCATTATGACTGAAAAGCTAGATTATCCCTGTCCCCGTCAGGTAATTTCTCAGCAACAAATTTTAAGCAAAATCGTGACCTATAAGTTCCCTAATGAAAAGCGGAAGTTAGTCGACAGGTGGTCTTTTCCCGACAGATTATTCTCAGGCACGACAAATCATGCACACTGGTGCCACTGGAGGGATATCAGAATAAGGAACAGCATTTTGATCAAGGATGACTAACTTTATCTCACCAGATATGACTAAACTAGCAACAGACCGGGTATGCCGGTATTTCACAACCCCGAGAATAACTGTTTTACCTCACCTAGTAGTTTACCTCACTAAGTCTAAATACCAGAAAAAGTATTTTACCTCGACAGATGTCACTGGACTTTACCAGACCACGGGTCACTGTAGTTTACACACACCCACACGCGCGCGCACCCGCTATATGTAATTTTTGTGTTCTCTCCCACACACCGCTGCCATCACAAGATCAGGAGTCATTGTCCTTTGCGCCCTCGAATGAAGGCGAACAACAAAGACAACCACTGATATTCTCGTGTTTCCTTTCTCGCGTCTATTGAAAGAGATTGAATCGACACCCACTAGTCTAGATGTACCATGTTTGAGCGTAAATCAGCAAATTGCAAACAGACTACAGCTAAAGCAGACCTTCAAGTATCGACTACGCTAACTTCAAGATGACGGGAAAGAAGTCGAGGTCTATGACTGTTCAAGGTTAGCGGGAACCCTCAGGTGTATGAGGTTAAAATATTAATTACAAGGTTTAATTATACCTTTAGGACATCACTGTGCTGTTTGGCCTCCACCTGTATATATGTGCCCCCTTTCATGCATTGATTCCTGTCTATCCGTCCGTACCTAAACCGTCCATCGGTCTGCTTGTCTGTAATTTATTTCAGAAGTCATCGTGATTTCTCTGGTCCATGTTAGCATAGCCTCGGTCATTCGCCGCGCCATCACTCACAGTCTTCCTTACATCTGGGAAAGACAATCGTTAAACTCCATGGACGTTTCATCATTCCCAGCCATTGATCCCCGAGATAATATACCCCCACCCTCACTCGGCATCCCACTCGTGCCAGTAAATTATCGGGATTACTTCCCCCCATCTTATAACTTCCCCTTTATACCCCTAAATTATTCATTAGAGCATTATGGTTGTCTGCAAGGAAACAGCGCTGGGAATTAAGAGATGGCGACATTTAATATAATCTCCACACAGACTTGCATTTAAGATATTCTGCAGGGAAACAAAACATCTTAGACACTGGCATTTTATTTCCAGCTGCTTTGCTATGCTTCTTGTACACGCTGGGTCCACACTGTATATCTTAGCCTAGATTCAACAACAGCAATCGACGACGATATAACATTGACGACTACGATTATGCCGCACTTTTACAGCGCGTCTCCAGCCCATGGAGGAGCGATCGATGCACCTGAATACCCCGTACACGAAGGCAAAGATCAGAACAAACATAATGCAAATTATTACGTGTTAAAAAAAACAAACTCACTCATTCTGTAGCAGGAAAGGGCAGAACCACAGAAGAGTGTCTATGTGCAGTTGGGGGTGGCCGGGGTGTAAATTAACTATTTTTGGTAGAAATCTAAACTTTTTAATTCGCATATGTTGCATATCCATCGTATGAAGCATCAGCATTACTCTTAACTTCTCTTTCCCCCCACCCACCCACAATTACCTTTCCAAAAGAGGGTACCAGCCTGATGAGAGGGAGGGGCAGGAAGGGATGGTATACCCAGGCCAGCGGCAAGAGGGGGCCCGATCCTGGACCCGGTTGCATTGCTCGGGCGTAGCTAGTCCCCTGCTAGTCCCGACTAAACCCCCTTATACCCGACTAGCTAGTCTCCTCACTTACGCCGGTTGCACTGCTCTGGACTAGGCTCGCGACTAGCCACGTCCGAACTAGTAGCTACGGACTAAGGGTTTTACAAAAACCTTCACGGGTTTCCACCGCGAAACGAAATTTTCACGCGGGAGATCACTCTAATCTCGAAAATGTCAGATGCAAAAGTGAAAGACAAATTGAAAAATAAAACGTCTATGGATTAATAGTGACAGTCGCTGCAAATCAGACATTGCTCTTGTCAAAATTTCGAACGGACTGCAACTAAAAGAAGCAGCGGAAAGATGTGGCGAGGACGGTGTGTGCCCAGTCGTCGGCAGAACGATCAATGCATGAGGTAAATAAACTGTTTTAAGTTTTTTGCATGTAAACAACCACAAAAGTAATGCATAAAAATAGTTTTTTTGATAGGTGGAATCAATTTGGAAAATAAAGTATCGCTCTGGCTGACACAGATTGCAATTTGTTATTTTCAGGCAATGAAGAAATGCTCCGCGAGTGATAAACAATGTCCACAATGTAAAATGTCCCTGTACAAAATGAAGTCCTCAACCTCAGATTGCAGAGTGGATGGATGCAATCCTAAATTATGTTTGGGTTGCATAATCATGATATTTTGCAATAACATGTTACTCTCAGCTCTTGTTATTTAGTTCCTCTTTGTTTTCTGTATTTGAATTTATTCTTTGTTAGTACTGTTGTGTATTCTTTTATAGTTCATATGTTATTTGTTTTCCTGTTCCTCGCATATGTTGTCCATGTTTGGTTCTTGTTCTTAAGAGCTAAGAGCAAGCTCCTTAGGAGGGTATGTGCTTTACAAATTTTGCATTATTAATCCAAGTTTCAATGGCGTTGAACACATCAGTTACTAAAAAATATTTAAACGCTCTGTTAATTGATCATTCTTCTCTATTCATAGCCAGTATCATGAATCATGGCAGTTTTTTAAACAACATTAATAGTTCTTAAATATTAATGTAATTTTTATTTTACTTTATATATTATTGTAATTAGTTGGAACTTACTAGCTGTAGTTCTTTTTTGTGTTGATTCATTAAACTTTTCAGTCTTAAGTCCTCATAGCTGAATGTGTATTAGATCATGTCACTATTAGTCAGCATTCATGTATTGGTTGATGAATTGAGTGCAACATGTATGTCTGTTATGCTGCATGGTACCAACATTCTAACATGTTAAAATGCACATATTTTTTGAGGGAATAAAAAAAGAAAGTGCAAGAATCCTAAATCCTTGTCTTGAAAAAGGAGTTGACAAACGGGATATATATAAAATCTTTTTTTTTTTGCAATCATTAAAAGTAAATTCTGCCGTACACTATGTATTGGTTTTCATTCTAGTCGGCAGCAAGCGAGGAATGTAATGTTACTGCTCTCTCCCCTATTGAAATGAGCTCAGGACTATTCAATAACAGTTCAAGTGCTCCCTCTCTACTTTATTCAGGTGATAATGAAAATTGTTCAGTTGAAAGGTGAATCCAGGTACAAACATAATTGTAGTTCATGTATATCTGTTTTTTGCATATTGTGTATTATAAATGAAATATTTTCAGTACGCAATCTTGTAATTGCCATCTCAGACTTGTCCCACAGTTTGTTGGGATGTTGCCAGTTTCAGTAATCATATGCTTTTATATGAATGAATTGTTAGTCCATTGCCCATCCCCTTTAAACTAGAGGACCAGTGAACCACTTTTGAGCTCTCCAAAATGGGTGACCATGCCAGGAGCTAGTGCTCCTGTCGGCATATTTCTGGGGGTCATTGAGACAAGCATGCCACTTGACCATGGCAAAGGGGTGGTCCAACAGAGGGAAAAAAACATGTGCACACTAAAATCTGTAATATACACCTGTAAACGCTAAGAACTACAGTATTTACATGTAGGCTCGAAAACCTACAATGTATGCTTATTGAGCCACACAGATATTTAAAACTAAGACAAAACTATTTTCATTGAAAGAAGCTCTTTTACTGTAAAAAAATATTATAAAAAGAGAAAATTGCTTGAATTATCTGGCTTCATACAAATTTAAACCACTTTTTAGAAGCACATCTTTTTCCCAGTTGGTACCCTCTTCATTGTAAGCCCTGATAGGGAGAGTGTCGCAAAGAATCATATGACTTCCATCATCTGGTCCCTGCTGCAACACTTGTGGAAATGAGAGTCCCTCTGTGCTGCAACATTCCAGAATCAGGGAAACATACACTGTATTAGTAATAATGAGTGAGGGTGGTGACCATACAAGAAAATCATAAGTTCCAGTTAGGAACATTTGAAGCTGTACCTGGGTAAAATAACTAGGTGTTGTGCTTAGTTTAAAGCTCCCACTGTTTGGGGATGTTCACCATCCAAAATCATCAGCACTTTTGTTTCTACCTTTCATGGTGATGGGACATTTGACCTCCACACATCCCTCCCCACAGTAATCACACCTTCCTATACCATTAACCAAATACAGGGTAATCATTATTTAAAACTAGTCCTGTGTCGCATATTTGAAACTCTTTATGAACTTTCACCAGGACATCTTTATACAAAAGCTTCTAAAATTACTGACAAGGCTGGCTGGTCTACATATATGACAAACACAGTGCATGTTTGAGGCTGTTATTCATCCAGCCTTTATCTTAAACCTCTAGGAGGACTTATGCTGATCACAAGTTTTGCTTAATCTGATGAAAAAGACATGTCTTAATTCTAACTTTGAAATTCTGCATACAAATAAATTGTACTTTACCATCAAATATTAGAGCTCTAGGAGAAGGATCTGTGAATAAGGGATTCTTGCTTTGTTCTTGCACTTAAGGCTTGTTGACCTCCATAAAGTTCAACATCACGATTATCATCATGCTCATCATACAGAATGCATACTATACTTGTGCAATACTATGCATGCCATGATGATAACTATAGCTCTCTTTGGACTGTACCTGCAAATAGGCAAAAAGGAATCATATATTCTGCATCTTTATACAAATGACATGGGCACACAACAACTGCTAAACCTAGAAAATGATAGTAACCAAATTAATAACAAAACTGAACAGTATACATGAGAAAAAGCTTAGATGTAAGTGCATAAATATATGTTATTTTATTTCTTTAGGGGAAACATGGCTTGAAAGGTGTGCATGTGTTATACATGCAAAAGTTTTACTGAAGAGACACATGTGAACACATTCAAACATGTCCATTACTTTCCGCTCTTTGTTATTTGTGCAAAATATAATATATTAATTTATTAACATGTAAGACACTAACTTGAAAAAAAAACATAAGGCAGTTACTATAATTTTCTCTTCCTTCATGTGTACCTAATATTCAAATATAATGTAAAAATATTGTTTCCAAAACTTATGACTCCAATATAATTTAGTATGACATACCTTGATGTTTCTTTAAAAGGCAAGGAAGGTGTGTTTTCAGCACACTGTTGCATCTTCAATTCTTTCTTGAGTTTATCCCGTGACTAATCAAGGATGTACTTCATAAGCTCGGTACAGCTTTGACTCGGTCAAAATCCTGGTGTCATGACTATTTCCAGAATACTTAACAACACAGTTAATTGTATTTATGCCACTATCACAAACTAGCTGTACATTTATTGAATGATAACCTTTTTTATTTACAAATTCACTTTCGTGCTCAGATGGTCCTGTATTTTTACATGGATGTCATTTACGCACCCAAACGCTTGGAAATCCAGCTATTGCGTAAAATTATGATTTCTGTTTTTTTTTTTTTTTTTTCATCCCTCTGGCTAGGTATTTGATTTATTTAGACGATTTGTAAAGAGCCTTAGAATTGTGAATTGTTCGAGAAACTGTCAACTTATGCGCGTTGATCGTATCTCCTGAAACTGTTTGAATACATCGCGAAGAATAGAATCGAAAACGTGACTCCGAAGGCTCGCTTTCGTCGTATTTTGTTATAGTTCGCGATAACGATTATCAAGTTTAAAGTCCATTTTGTAAAAGTATATAACTTTCATCTACCAAAAACAAGTTTCACATCGTCGTCCTACGTTTCTTCTGTAAAATTTATAAACCAAAACCGAGTTGCTGTGGACGCTCGTCAGTTAGTCACTTGCTAGTCGGCAGCTACGCCAACCCCCTGGTTGGACTAAAGTTACGCCCGAGCTGCGGACTAAACTTCGCCTAGTCGGGAGCAATGCAACGGTCGTAAATTTAGTCGGGTACTATACCCCTGCTACGTCCCGACTAAGGCCTTGCGCCCGAGCAATGCAACCGGGTCTTGGTCATTTTTTTTTTTTCTTTTAAACAAAAGCGAAAAGGCAGTACGATGAAAACAAAAACTTCAAGGAACTCTATAAAATGTAGGCTTCACCACTACTAGAGTTACTGCTACCTCCAATAATTGTATTCAAATCTGTGACGACTCCATGTGATATCCCACATGCAACCTTATACTGTCTTCAATCAACCCGGAAATGTCTGCCCGGGGCCACGGGCTGGCTTTCGTCGGCCCTGAAGGATAGAGGGAAGGAAAACGCACACGACCATAACAATAAAAAAAAGACCGTAGGAGAGCATCTTGAAACAACTGACCACAGAGGCCTGTCAGCAGAACTGTGAGAGATGAACTTTGACAAGATGACGGCCATATAAGAACTCTCCAGCGTGTAAGAAAAGGTTTTATGAAGACAGTGCCACTTTATCTGAAACACGATTGGCCAAATTAATTTCCAGTCAGCCAATCATGCGATCCTCGCCTTTCCTGCGCGAGAAGCATGGAGGGTGGATGCACAGCAATGGTGTAGGCGAGGGAGTGGACGCTTCTCCGACTCGTGCGATGTGGACAGTTGATGTGGGGAGTGGGGAGGAGAAGGACGAGAAATGCACGGTGCAGCACCGTTAGCAGAGTGGTTGTGTCTGCTTTTGCTGTGCTGGACTCGGGGACAGATCCTGGCGCAGGTAGGCATGCTCATAATACTCCTGCCTTCATTACTAACTAGGACCATTGATACACTGGTAACACTCCACTCACCAGAGTTAACCGCTGATTAATAACTTTCCAGGCCAGTCGTCGCTTAGAGTGAAGAAGACAAGCGATTGATAAGATAATCATGAATAATAAGTATCCTGTAAAAAGAGCTCAGGTGTATATTTGAGCACAACAGGTGCATGAACATCTTACAGTCCATACAAACCGTTGTCTTGTATAAGTACTCAGGGCTTCTGCTAAGGCTAAATTCTTTGGGGTCCCAGGGACCCGTTCTTCAGATTTTTAAGAGGTCCCTGTTCTTAGCCCAAATTTGAAAGGGACCCTATTGACGAAAATTGAAGGGGTCCTCCGAACTTTTAATGCGTACTGTACGCAATTTTTTGCGTAAGCAGAAGCCCTGCAGTACAAACTATAATTTTACCAGATTTATGGATATCAGTCAAAGATTATTTACAAAATCTTTGATTTAAAAAAAAAATAGGACGAATTGTATATAGAGGAAAAGCAGGTAATGCTTCATTATGAAAAACATCCACAATACCATATTTATGACTTACCCTTGTTTCAGAGAAATTCATGCAGAAGAGAGTTCTTATAATTTAATAATTCATAGAATAATTTATCCCAGTGTTCGTTTTTACTGTGTTATAAGTGACATTTGCACAAAAACATGACATAAAAATACTGATAGTTGCTTTATAACAAAAACAAAGCAAAACACAAAAATACCAAAGAAAAATTTTTGTTGTTCTAACTACAGTTAGGCTTTCATTGTTATTATGTATTATTACAGTGTGGTTAAACTTATTATTCATTAAGGCCTTTAATAACTGGTTAAACTTATTATCAATTTTTTAATGATGTTATATATTTATATAATGAGTGGCAATAGTAAAGATCAGGCAGGATTTGGATTACAACTTCAAGATAAATAAAAGAGTTTTTCAGTCTAGGAGTCATATGAAAAAAGATGATAATATATTCACTAGGTGGGTGAGCACTCCACATTGTTATGCCATGCTGTGTGGAACTTTGCATATATTTCACCTCCAAACAAAGAAATAAGCTCAAATTCTATTATTGTTGCTGTTGTCATGGTGGAAGACTAAATTATGGTAGACTTACTTTTGAAGCCATTAAACTTCTGCAAGTGAAAAAAGGAGGTTTTTTTTTAAGAAACAGGGCTGTAAATCAATAAGATAAAAGCATATTATTTAATAGTGAAGCTTTCATAGACTTTATATAGTTCTTTTTTAACATTGACGTACAAATCTGGTTAATTATTAAACTTTTTTGTTTTGTTACTCCCTTTTCGCCTTATGGTGGCCTCAGCAGGGAAGGCTAGAACCACAGTCATTTTTGTCATACATGAGACAGAGTTATTTACTCACATAATGAGAATTAAGAGTTTAATGTTTGCTGCTTATTAAGTATTGTGAGAATCAACTACATTTGTGCATTTATTTTGAAACTTTCTAAATGGATTCTGGTAGCAGTGTGACATGGTATTTGATCATCATTAACTGAGCTGATTTACTTATCAATAAACACAATTACACTGCAAAACGTCATAGGTTTCCTCACTGTGATTAAAAAAAAAAAATCCAAATAGGAAGGTAATATAAAAACAAATTTTGTGTGTGTGTGTGAATTCAGAGGGACAGCTGCAGATCTATAGAATCAAATGTCGTGAGGAACAACCTTGGAGATTTGGCAGTAGGACTGTCACGTCGGGGTCAGTTTCGAGAGTATGCTCTTCGACCTTTTCTTCAACCCCGTGTGCCTGATACTCCTGGGAGTACTACAGTCCGAAATGTGAGATTCCTTCCTTTGGGATGTGTAAAATACAATCTTGGGATAAAAATATATGTGTTAAGTTATTTTTGGAAAATGCCTCGTTTAGTTTTCAGTCTACAAATAATATTCTATAGTATAATCAAATATTTCAGGAAGCCCTATGTTATGCTGATATATATACATTAAGATAATATATTTATAGATGTTAAATATTTTTTTATGCCTTTTGTTGTTTATAAATTACATTTTTTTATATATGTGTGTGTGTCTTACTGCCAATGAAAAAACGGCATTCTATAGAATACCTAGACAGTGTAATAATCCTTGTCGTTTTCAGGCAAGGTATGAAATATCTGCATTGTTATATACTTTTCCTAGGCATTGCAATAGTCCAAGTGTGAAATGCCCAGATTGGAAAGGTCTTTAGTAACAAACTGTCTAAAAATGAAAGAGGAAATACAAAATGAGACACAGGTTTACTGAGAGAACAAAGGAATCAGAAGTGTCATTACTTACTATTTGTTGCAGCACAGAAGACTGTAATGGCATTTTGTATTGCATTTAATTTTCATTTATTATTTTGGCACTTAGTCCTGCCCATACACCTCAAATTTCCTAGGCCACTTCCTGTGGACTGAGCAGTAGCAGCAGATCAAAGAGGTATTTTCTGCCAGTTTGCCATTTAGGTATTATATAGAATGCCTAGGAAATGTATGTAATATGATGTATTTTATACTTTGACGTCATTTCCAGCATTGTATACATTGCTTAGGTATTTTATAGAATGCCGGTTTTTACACATTGCCGATAATATATATATATGTATGGCAATGAGGAAAAATGTCTCTTTCACATAGCATATCACTACATGGATGTCCAGTGTGGGATGGACTGTAGAGGAAGACAGCTTTCAGCAGCAAACACCCTTTGGCACTCGTCGCTTTACCAATGTAATTGCAACACTTGACCCAAGCAAATCACGAAGAATTGTTCTTGCTTGTCACTATGATTCCAAGCTGTATAACAACATGGTTTTCATTGGTGCCACAGACTCTGCTGTGCCCTGTGCTTTGATGCTAGAAACTGCATTAAGAATGCAGAATCACTTTAGGTCTACAAAAGAATCAAACTCAGTAAGTCATATTGTACACCTGTCTTTCTAAGCCCACATTCCCAAATCATAAATGTGAGTGCTTCCTTCTGAAAAAAAGTCAAAAAGAACATAGTTGGCAAAATTATTGATTCAGTTTACGAGTATGGGGCAAGGCTATCCTGGGACTTTTATATATTTATTTATTGATATATGCACCAATCCAATAGCCATGTAAATACATATATATGCACACACAAGCACATTTGGCATAGAGACAGTTATTCCCAGATCTTTTGTGAAACAAATCTTGTTTTTGTAAAATGCAGGATATGCTTATGTGTAATGACTGATGGCTCATGTGACAGTTATCATGTTTCAGGAGCTAAGACCAATTTGCGTTGCCCTTGGTGGTTCTTGTGACAACTGTGATGTTTCAGAAGCTGACACTGCAGTTGATGGTGTTTCTTACATACAGCTGGCATGTTTCAGGATCTGACACTTCAGTTTGTGTTCTTTGATGGGGAGGAGGCCTTGATGACTTGGTCACAATATGACTCGCTTTATGGTTCCAAACATCTGGCTGCCAAGTGGGCTGACACTCCAGATCCTAATAATTTAGGCCTTACCTACATTCAGACTATTGTAAGTAGCATTGTAGAATGCATGCACCCATTTGAGTTTACATGTATTGGGCTTTGGCAGTCGATGAGACTAGAAAATTAGTTGAACTGCTGTGAATATAAAGCAATAATGCATTGAAATGTATAAATAGATATTGAATTTGTAGCATTTATAGACACTAGCTTGCAACAAAGTACAGAGCTGTAAAATTGTTTACTTTTGTCACAGGAACAGATGATACTGATGGACCTCATTGGAACACCAGACACCTCTTTCGATCTTCAGTTTGCTCAAACAGCATCTTCTTACTACAAACTCAGGAACATTGGTATGACCAATTATAATTCTTTCTTTTTAAACTTCTATTTGTCTGTAGCTACAAAAGCTTGATAAGCACCGTATACAATATCCACATTTATTTAAGTTTTTTAAAAGTTGCCTATCTGGTGAGAGTGTGTTTTCTTTCTTTTGGTTATAAGCTCTGTCACATCGGTAGTCAGAATTTTAAGTCTGTGCTTTTCTTAAAATTATTATTAAAAATTTCTCAGCACAGCTGTGTAACAGACTGTTGACGGCTAGATGTATTCTGCTAACTTGTCAGAAATGTTTTATATTTGGCTTGGGTCAGCCTTTAAAAATATTAGGTTTTTTGGGGGGAAACGCTTGTCATGTCTGTGTATAGAACCAGCTCTGGTCAGCATTTAAGTTTATTTTTCAGAGCAATGCCTGCAGCAGCATGGTTATCTAAACCCCACTCAACGTAATCGACCCATCTTCACCAACAGACGTGCTCGGGGAGGTGTGGAGGATGATCATATACCTTTCCTTGAACGCAGTAAGTATTCTTTAGGTTTGCTTTCAAATAGCCATTGATCTGTAATCTGTGCATGAATGGGAGCATGAATATGCAGTCTTTCAACAACAACAACAACAAAATGTTTTGTGTTTATGTGTGCACAACAAGAGGAAAATTTGGTAATTATGTTACTTACATCCAAAACAGTTCTGTTTTACAATTAAACCCAATTAAGCATGCAGGTTGCATTTTAAAAGATATGGTTATATTGTAAAGCTTTTTAACAAAATACAGAGCACAGCATTATAGCTCTTTTCAGCTTGCCAGATAATGCAATCAGGAAATGCATACTTTATATTTCATATTTTGCGATTAACAGTTTTATTTTCTGTCTGCATTACAGGGGTCCCCATTGTTCATCTCATTTCCTCACCTTTCCCATCAGTGTGGCACACAGTCTATGACAATATACGGGCACTTGACTTCACACTTATTGACAACCTAGCACGTATACTGCGCATCTTTCTAGCAGATCTTCCACTTTGAATTGAACTGCTAGAAAAACAAATAATTGATCCTTGTGACAGACATGGATGCAAGCCTGGCTGCCAACTTTGAGATGCTGCCCGATGTTATTCATGTATGTTTCCTGCTACTGTTTTTCAGTACATCTTGCATTGGCCTGGTGCCTGTGATTGCAAAAAATTATAGTTTGATAACAAAAAAAAAGTCCCAAGTTTTCTTTTACATGGGCGACTCCTTCAAAGAGTATGTCATAAAGGTCATATGTGCCCCTTTTATTCATGAATAACCTCAGAGGTTTTTACTATGAAAGCTGTATACACATTTAACATAATCTGTAGATAAAGGACATGGCTAGCACTGGTTTTGCCATTTCTACTGGGAGATATGTGTTCCCCAGCAATGACATCGTGAAGAGTTGTCATTTTATGAAAGAGTATAGCTGGGATTTTCCTCTAGCACAAAAATATACTCTATTGTTAACAGCAGATATTTATTTTGTTGTTATTTGGATCCTATATAAAAATGGTATTTACTTTTTAAATCTGGTCACCAATATTTGTGATGAACTGATGCATGTTGTTATATGTGTATGTGAGTGAGAGAGAGCATGTTTAAATTGGATCACTCAGTAATCATTACTGTTTTAATTTTGTTACAGCTAAACATTGACAGTCAACACATCATATCTGTGAAAAGGAAAAATATGATTTCAGTCAGATTTTGTTTTGTGGGTGTTTTTCATGTGTATGCATGCATGGAAAGGCGAGCATAACACATGCTTTGTATTGCATGTATAACAAGCCTCATGTCATTTAAATGTTTTCACATATTAGACTTTTTGACTATCTTGTTGATTTTTTCTTTCATCTTCTTGCTAGATGTCATGTGTATGTTGAAAGGGGTCAGTGGGACCTTATTGTTAGTCAACTAACAATAGGCCAAAGAAAGTGTTCTATTTTGGATAAAATTGATTGATGGCCTATATTTCCAGCCTCATGTAATTAGTGTTAAAATATAAAATAGTTCTTTTGCACACAAACACCTGATGACATAAATTGTTTCATGCAGTTTTAAAGATGAAGCACTGGGATTCAGTTTCCACGATATCCACCACGCAGGCCATAATGGGAGACGCCTCTCCATTCAAGAATAAAAAGCAAAGAGTAGAAGAAAGAATAAGAGTGTAACTGGACACCTCGCCTCCTGACATAAATGGCTGCCCACCCCCCACTCCTTTATTTCGATGTGCTGTGAGCCACTTGCCTTTGTTACATAGAGGACAAATTGAATAGCTAAGGGTCATAGAACGGAAAGGGAGGAACAGAAGACTACAGTGGAAAAATAACAAGACAATAATTCATAACCCACAAATTGTTGTTCCTATCACAATGCTTCATTGATTCCACTGCAGTTAAACACAAACTTTCGCTCGCTAGCCTTAGCCCAAATGTACACTTTTATATCTTTAAGATCAGAAGCTGACATCCTCTAGCTCGCTTCTCGGTACCCCCAACTTGTGACTGTCGTCACCACATCTCTGTCCCAAAGTGAAAGGGTAAAAGGATAGCGAGCAACGTGTAAGATCCTTATGTTTTTGACCTGCGCACCTTAGTTTTCTTCAGCACCTGATTTTGACCTGTGTTTAGCTTTTCTTTGCTGCTTGATTCGAAACTATGGTAGCAGGATGAGGTTATGGACCAAATCATCTGTAGAGATCCAAGTTGCCATTCTAGACTCCTTGTGGGAATAGTAGGTATTGACTATAGTGAGTTGCCATTGTTGGAAAGCGTTTGAGCTGATCTTGGTGCGCCAGTCACAAGTATGACTAGAATGTCTTTCCTCAGTGCTGCCTTTATTACCTTTTACACCACATCGTAAAACTCTTCCACCTCACTGCCTTTATGCGTGGAAGTTGGAGCCTAGGCTTGGGGACATGGTGAGAAAGACATACAGGTACTCTCGCAGCTCGGCCTGCTTGAAATGGGTGAACAGACGATGCCGGCTCCGACTGCTCTTCAAAGCCTGTGCCATGCCAGTGTCTAATTTCCTCCCTACTGTTATGAGAGCCTGTGACCTTCGTCCGTTGCTGTCTTTACAAAGCGTGGCCATCTGGGCCCCGTATGCATGTAAATCGAATGAGGACAACTCCGTTTACCTGCTACTCGCGGAGTGCTAGTCGAGACCTAGACGCGCTTACGGTCTATTCGGATTCCGCATGTACCGAGCGCTAGTCGCCCTCCACTAGCTCTTCGCGACTTGCAGCCCGATGGCTTTTCAGTTGAAGTAAAGGAAGGCTAACTACTTACTATCGTAACCTCGATCCTTCTTTCCTTACATCGAGCTGTCGTCTCCGATGTCTCACCTACTTAATTAGCAAGTCATTGTCTCAATGCTAGGTAAATGACCCTATTGTAGTCGAGTCAAGTAACTCACAGTGTGAGGCAGCGATCTCTCACCTTGGTGTGTTTGCGTAGATACTAGTGGACACAAAGAAAATAAGGAAATAAACAAAGGGGCTGGCGAAAGGATTTGTCAGAGAGTAGACTGGTTTGCGACGTCAACTACCAAAGCGAGTTGTATCTTGCGACTATATTAAATGTGCTAAAGTTTAAAATGTTCAATAAATAAACATGTGGGCAAGGCTAACTTCAGCGCTTCGACATTAATTGCTTATGGAGATCTCCCTCAAGCACCGTGTTTTATTTGGTAATCACAGTGACAACCTAAAAAAAAATTTCATGAGGAGTCAACACGCAAAAGGTGAATGTCTGCATGTGGGTTGGCACATAGAAGTGCCCTGAATGCAAAGACAAATGAAGAGCCTTGAAATGTAAATATTTACAAGTATAGCCTGTGTTCAGTCAAAGGTTGTATTAAATTTGTTACATCATTACACTGATAACCCAGATGACGCATTATTTAACAATTGAAAGCAAGTGACTATTTAGTATACACACATCTAACTCCTCCCGTTGGTTCAGGAGTTCATTGCATTTACAAAGCGTCTACACACATGCTAAACACATAGAGTGTCATTTGGAGAGGGCAACATTGTAGTATATGTTGAAAGCTGCTTTATACATTCACTGAATATGATGATTCGAACACAAAATATAATGTCATTGACAAATGACAAGCATTATTATAATAATACTAGAGGTTAATTTTAAGTCTGATAAATTACAAACAAGTGCTCAGTTACAAAACAATTAAAGTGGTACATTGTAAAAGAATGCATGGCTTGATAAGCAAATTCCTAGTTTCCTACATCTAGGACCATACCCTTCACACACACACCTTTCACTTACTATTCAGCAGCTGAAATGATAAAGGAAATTATTTTGTGTATATATATATTGCTTCTGCACTTTTGGCATAGCAGGTTTGCCTGAATTTAATAAAACAAGTCTCCTGCAGCGACATGTTCAGATATTGAGTAAATGCCAATTTCCTGACAAGTTACCAAATGCAACAAAAACCCAAATTCCTCTGCTTGACACCAATGATCTTATAACTAACATGGGCAATAGTGTTCAAACTGTTCCTATCATGGGCAGACAAGCACAGTATATGGCATGTTTAACCAGTGCTTGTACTTGTGGGCATTTGATTTTATAACCTTTTACTTAAGAATTCTTGAAGAAATATTTTGTGTAATGTAGCACTACTTGGTTCATTCCTTACATCTTAATCCATGCACTTAGTTCATGTTTTTCAGTGTCATCAGTTTCTGAAGCTTATGATTCAAGAATATTTTTTTCACCCTTTCAAGGGTATTGAGATATTCAAAATATACATATACTCACACACATTACTGTATATCTTATATGCAATCTCCGTCGCTCACACCTACACATATTCACTGGTCAGTTTGTAACGGTTTATACATTAAAAGCTAAGTTTTGCCTACTTCACTTGTTCTTTCCTTCTTCTAGCCCTTTAATGCAAATCGCATCACTGCATGTGTAATCAAATAAATCAAAGTATATAAACACACGTAAACAAGCGAAAAGTTTTGGAGGGGATGTTTCTGCCCTCTTTTCATTCTTACCTAAATACAGATATATATATATACACACATACATTCTTACTTATACATATATCTGCATATATATATATAAAATTCCCCCTCCCTCTTACACACATACTCATTGATGCTTATATATATATACACAAGCCACATGCACACACATATATAAACCTCCCCCAACACAAACACCTACTCATATCCTGCATATATATAATACTCCCCTCACAAACACATCTGCTTACGCATACATGTGTAACCCCCCACCCACCCACACAGCCTTATATGTACTCCCCCCACCATCACACACACTCATATCTACTTATATATGTATATTTGATACCCCCAACACACACATATCTGCTTATATATGTAAATCTCCCCACATACACATATATGCTACCCCCACTAAACACGCATATACTCATATTTGCTTATATATATATATGTAAACCTTCCCCCCGACCGACACACACAGTGTCATATCTGTTTATATATAAGTAAACCTCCCCATGTATCTGCATATATATAATACCTCCTAACACATACACATAAGCAAGAAAGGTAGGATATGTAAATACAAGCCAAAAGTAATTAATCTACTAAAACCTACTATACTCTTTCACCTTTATTGCAATGACTGGCATGTTGCATATATTTGCTGGCAGATCGTACAAATATGGTTCGACGGGTTCAATTTCTGGCCACGAGTTGTCTCATGGTTTGACGATTATAGTGCATGGGTATACTGTCAATGGAGATTAATTTCTCTTACTGGTTATCAATGTGTTCTACTGTTTGCTCATTTGATTGTTGATGCTTATGTCTTTTTGCCTCTAGAATGCTCTAAGACTTGCATGTCAGACTTTTTATCCATTGAAGCATTTCTCAGCTGTGACAAAAAGTAAGTCTGTTAATACTGCATCAATAGTATTAATTATAAGAGACCTTCATTTTATTCAAATGTACGTTCTCGTTAATACCCCATAGCATCAGGAAACTTTATTTTTAAGCTTTCTTTGGCGTGTAAATGTCTTGGTTAGCTTAGCAAACTGAAGAGTAACTTCTGCGCTAGGCATTCTTGAGCAAAATGTGTTATGAGCGACCCATTGGTGTCTGTCACGGAAGAAAATACAAAAAATATTTGGCGCCAAGACTTCATCTCCACGCGCAGGGGAAATCACTCTCAATGACAAATCAAATGACAGCCGTAAGGATTAATAAACAACAATAACTACAGGTTTACGAGCATATCTCTCATTCTCAGCTGTAATTTAGACTAATTTTGTAGCCTGCCATCATAAGTAAAGAATTTACAGCGTTCTTTACTTTGAATTGGAGAACTTTTCAGTCGCTAGTCTAGTCTTACTAACGTGAGCGAGTTCTCACCTCGTCGCTTCCACTGGAAAACTACTATAACCAGTGTGAGTATAGTGACATATAGTGAGTAGGGGAATTGTTTTGTCTTTATTTTAAACGACAGTAGACCTTTTATTTTATGTTTTCACGTTTCTTTAATTATTAAGGAGGAAAGGTTGTACAACGCATCTTTGGTACGACGAATGGCAGAAAGTGCTTCCATGACCAGAGAAGTAGAAACTTCTGGATTCGATTTTGAAGCGGTGCTAGCGGAGTCGATGATCGTGTTCCAATGTGAATCTTGCCATTCCATCTTGGGGGACTCTACTTATTGGCTTGCAGCTTGCGAAGCTCTGGAGGTATGCCAAGAACATACGAGCCATTAGACTCAGATTAGAGTGTACATTAAATTCAGTACAGTGTGTTGTGGAATAGACGATGTGTCGAATGTTAGGAAAGTGTACAAGTACAGAAACTGACCACCAAAATAAATAAATAAATAAGCGTTCATTTATTATGATCTGTCAATGTTCTATTATGAGCTTATAAACATCTATTTGGTTTGAAACTAAACTGCAGACTGTACCTCTCAGACAAAAGTTATTATACCACTGGAACCAGCAAATGCAACAAAATATCTATTGTATTCTATTAGCTGCTAACTTAAACGACCATATTTTGCATTTTTTGATCATATGTTACTATTAATTATCATTTGGCACTAATAGTGCAAAAGAGTAAATTAAGTAAGTTCCAGTTCCGCAAGAAAGCTTTTTGTTAAGTACAGAGGAATATCCTTATTCAATTCATTTTTTTTTCTTCTTGCGGTCTTACTTTGTTATTTCAAATAAATTATGTAGTGTGCATACCAGCTGAACACTGGTATGTGTCATTGATAGAATTCTGCTCACTGGTATGAGTACTGATATTTCCAGGCATTTACACTGAGTGCTGTAACTGACAATGTGAGCCGTGGGGAAGTGCTTCATCACTCTGGCAGTGTTCATGATGCAGGCAGTGCTTATTACCTTCTCAGCTGTCGACGTTGCAAAAAAAAGGTACTTGATTCAACCAGAAAGACTAATCTCTTGTGTCATTGTGTAGATGATGTAAATAAAATGTATTAATATCAAAAACTGTGCTAGATAAGCAAGTGGAAGAAACAAGACTGTAATAAGAGAATACAAGGACATTCATCGTGTTATGGTTTTGACCACTTTCTGTGTTTGATTATGCTTGTAGGCTTGTATTTTTTTTTATATTGAATTTGAGAAGTAATCTTTTGTGCTAAATTAATCAAGTCCATGTTATTTGAAAACAATTTATACTTTTATATTAACAACTAAAACAATAGTTCATCTGTCCATCCATTTAAAAGGTAATATTCCTCAGTTTTTGTAGAGTTTTTAATAAACTATATCCTGTAGTGTAGGCTCCATAGGTCTGTATCTGTTGTAAAACAAAAGCTTTTAAAGTGTAAAATCCTGTTTCAGATTGGACGATACTATGTGACTACACCACAGCAGCTAGACTACCTGCGTGGCAACTTTACGATTGATGTTGCAGGGGTGACTGGCTATCGGTTTGGCAGTGCAGGGACAAAATGGAATTGCAGTGATCCCCCCTTACTCTTCGAGCTTGCAGAAAAGTGCTTTAAGATTCAGCACCTGATTGTGATGATGAATACCCGCCTGAGTAATGTGGAAAAATGCCTGACTACTGATGGTGATGGAGAGGAAGAAAGCAAGATCAACAGATAAAACCTGAGCACTCAGGTGCTTTTGTGGAGGTGAGGAGAACATTACTCTGAAAAATAAGATGGCCAAACATTGTAAGTGTTTTGTATATGTCTTGTTAAGACCATTATTGTATAAAAAACAAGTTTGTTGATGGTAAAATGTAATCATGTATTTTTTTTATTGCACGTGTGAAGTGCATGTAACAATTACTTGTGCTATAAGATTGTTTCACAGAAATGTGAGGATGAAGTTGTTTATCTTTTGCAAATAAATCCAGGTCTCTTGTTTCTTATTGTCTTTTCTCAGCAAAGGAACAAATGCTGAAATATGAAAATGTTAAAATTATAATAGTGAAATTGCCAATGAGTGTTAGCAATGGTAAACTAAATCTTTAGCCAGTCTTTTTTCATGTTAAAATCATATATTTTCACTGGTGTCTACAGGTAGTAAGAGATAAATGTGGCAGAGTATGTGGTACGCCTATAGAACTTGAACCGCAACTATTTCCTTTAAAAAAAAAGTTACTATACTTCTTCAGAGCGGCAGTTAATAGCAAAAGCCGGTTTGCAACGGAACATACTGTCAGGGTTAGGGCTGACGATTGAATGTATTCTCCATAAAATAAAGAAAAAAATAGGGGAGAAAAATGATGAACAGCGGAAATGATACAACACAAATACAACTGGATTTTAAAACTTTATTTTTATTGCTTTCGTCTGTCTTTATCTCTCTATATCTTTCTTTACTCATAAAGGATGACCGTATTCAAATGTATTCAGTGTACTCCCCTGGTGACTGACAAAAAGTACATCTGTGTTTGGGTGCAATGTTCGTACTTTTACAAATGGGCAACAATTCACACCTGTAACACAAGGCCCATTTACCATCTACAATAGCGGCCCCACGGTCCATGTTTGTTGGTGAGCACGACAAGATGATGGGCATTGTACATCACATTTGAGTAACGTGGTTTTAGTTACAAGCACTAGACTTTGGCAAAGTCATCTCCTTCATACTTAAAAATAATTTTCTCTCCTTACCATAGTGCTGCATTTGTCTACTCTGCGGCCTTGATATAAGCACAAACGACTTCTTATAGAAGAGTGTTTTTTTTAACTTTTTTTCTTATATATTAACGCGTGGTTGCAAAGTGCACCCACACAAAAATTGCATCAACGATGGAAGATAATGGCAGATGCTTGTGCCTGGTATCTCTTACCATCCACACACACACGCGCGCATGTTCAACCAGCTCCTATCGGATGGCCCCAACAATGAGAAAACACTGTTGTGTGGACGTCAGCAGCTGGGAAGTAGATGAGTTAACTGTTCTGTTTTGGATAACACTTCGTGAAAACTGTTACGATGACTGTTCGGTTTTGAGCAGTATGCTTCATGGAGTTTAATGCTAACCGTTCACTTTCCCCTTTGTCACCATCAAGCTTCTCTCCAATCGTTTCAGCTTCCAAATAAAATCTGGCATCTCGTCTGGAACTAACTTTAATTCCACTGTTTCAGATTTATTCTTCTTTGTTGCATTACAAAATATCAAATTATGCCAAAACGTTCACAGAAATACACTAACTGGGGTTAACCAGAAGGTACTTTGAAGATGACCAGAATAACCTTCTCTAAAGAGTAGTTGGTGGACATTCCAAACCTACATCCGCATCACCTGCAATTACATACGACAAATATCTTTTATCCTCGGGGCGCTGAAAGGCAACCATTGTAAATTCTATTGCTCCACTCTCAATTCTTTCCACTTATACTCTTACTGTGCAGCAAACGAAAATAATTAGAAGAGGATGACAATTTCAGACACTCGCACACACGAAATACAACCGCAAAATACAAACATGCACTCTTTCTTATTCTTTGGAAATCCTGAAAAGGATAATGTTAAACATTTGTGAACCTGAACTGTTCAGTAAGGTACACAGCAATGTCGATCTTTTTCTTTTTTTTTGTGAGTCGACATGGTGGAAGAAAGGTACACGTATCAACAGCCGACATCAAACTGGAGGTGGTCTATATCCTTGCTCGGGGTGAAGATCACATTCAGGTACCATTCTCCAAAATTGTCATACAGGCTGCGGGCAACCGACGAAACTACGTGTCTATCCCGTAATGGACCTTCCTTGCTTGTTCCTCAAAATTTGCGTTATGAATATGATCCGCTTAATAGAAATTTACGTTGCTATGGTTACTGAAATCTGCGATTGCCTTGGGTGTCCGGATCAAATAATTTGGAACGTTCCCTACCCCTGGATAGGGCCCTAGGGGGACAAGTCGGACAACCACGACAGGTGAAGAGAAACTCGATCGTCATCAGCAGCAATTAACCCATCTCCCATCTGAGGAAGTTATTCATCGTGAACCCATCAGAAGGACGGTATATCATTCACGTTCAAACATCATTCCACCACCACCCCAATCTGACCGGCTTGAGAGGACTAGCTCCCGAATTTGTTTGGATTTGTTTGTCATTTTTCTCATTAATTTTGATTTTGGAGGCCAGTTTCTTGTTTGTGCACATCGATAACGAGATGAATCTTGTGCAATGTGGCAAAACTGCTTGATGACCCGATGCAGCAAAAACTATCTACGGCTTGTTTTTGCAGAGGTTTATCCTGAACATTCTTGATCTGTTATTTCTAGTGACTTCCTCGATGACAATTGCAGATGTAAGTTCTAAATCTTGGAGAGTGAAACGTGTAACAAGGCTGCACAAACAATTCTTCTGTCTACGGGATTTCTTTTCCATAATTTATGCATTTATTTTGCTTTTATAAACTATTATTCTTATTGCTGTTGTTGTTTGCAACGTGGACACTCCCATGCCGACTGTCCCCTGAGTCACTGCAAGACAAGACGGGTTTCAGGCAAACTTCATTACCGCTCTGGTTATCATTTACAGTCTACACAATAAAAACAAGCTGTGGACGACAGTTAATGTCCGTCTCAAGGAAACCTGATCGTCATGTGCATGTTGACTGTTGTCCACAGCTTATTTTTATTGTGCAGATGATATGCAGAGGGGCAAGGAATATTTATAAGCATGCGTGGAGGGGGGGGGGGAATTGGTGTTTTACGCCGTGTCAGCAGCTAAGGCTATATCACGGCAAGCAGCCAGCCCTGTAAACAGATGCCACGTGCAGAGAAAGAACAACGTGCCCGAGACGAGAAATGAACTCAGGGCAGCCAACCTTCACTGTTAAGCATGCGTGGTCCATGCCTAGACAATAACTTTATTCTAGACATCGAACTCACGAAAGGTATCTTCCTGCTTTCTATTATCCCATCCCTAACCCTAACCCTAACCCTGTTTAAATGCTATGAAGCTCCACCACCAGCTGGTGCAACTTACCTTGTAGTGGTGTGGTGTCTTACCAGACCCACAAAGCTATGTTGTCCTCCTGGCAGGTGTAACCAAGCCGGACAGGTCTGTCGGGGGAGAGGCCAGACTAAAATGTTGCACCCGTAAATTCTTCTGAAATGAAAAATCTGCTGTTTTCTTTCAATTGTTGCTACATTACACGGCATCTGTGGAAAGCTGGTTACTAATGGTCAGCTGCACTTTGCAAAATTTAACGAACATAGACTCATCCTAACCATAACAGTTCTTCGCCATCTGCTTCATCTGCTACTTCGATATCTTCATCTAGTCAGAGTTGTGTATAGCGTATCTCTATACATATCGGGTCTATGACTAATTCGTTTGCTGCCATGCCACCTGCATAAAAATTTTCTCATTTATCAGTGTGAAAATGGCCGACTATCACTGCTTTCCACACAGGCAAATTGAAATTATTACTTTTGCATGTGTGTGTGAGAGAGACCTTTGAAATGGCGCATGTGAGAGCTGTCTATAGAACTGAAACATCAGAAAAAAATGCAGTCTTTATCCCGTGGCGTCCTTTAAAACATTCCATTTTCAAAACAAGTTTTACAAATTATTAGATTATGTTATTCACGATGGTTGTTTTTTTTTTTTTTTGGCTGTGAAGTTTACTTTCAGTATATTTTCCACCGTATATTGATTTACATTTTTAAAATGCCAATATCCACGCGTTCTGAAGAACAACACTGTAGTTTTATTCTAATTTAAAAACCTCCCTTTCTGACTTAAAATTTAGCTCCTGGTAACAAAAGTCTTGAAAGAGACAGCTCTTATCCTAATCTGCAAACCATATTTTATAACTGACTGATGCGTTGTGTATAATCAAAATGATTATCTGTAACAGTAAGATTCAAGTATGGTAGGTGCAGACACCACTCTCCCCATCATCCAAGAAGTATATGCACCCACAGGAAAAACTTGACATGATACAAGACATATTTAAGGAATGAAAAAAAAACTACAAAACAAGAGTGCATTAAGCCCCATTTCTTGCTTTATGGAGAGAGCGGTTGAAAGACAATTATGTCGTGACTTGTATTTGCGGTGTGTGGATGATCACCTAAAACTTCACAGATGCTGCCACTGCACAGCCACAAGTGATGGTATGCAAAAGGGATCGGGTGTACGTGCGTGGGGTAGCTTACAGCATTCTTTCACTGTGAGCATCTTCAATTATCTACACGATTTCTCATCGACTAACGTACGTAGCATGTCACAGGTCGGTCCATCCACGGACGTATATATATAATACAATTAAGTTTGTGATCCTATGAAACAGAGGAGAAGCGATCGTACTCGGGTATGATCTATTGTTTACAGGAGCGAAGCGTGGAGTTGTGTGCCGTTAATTAACTGCCTTTAATGAAATAATTATTTGTTAAGGATATGATTGTGTCGACTTATATTAGCAGCTGGTGTGGATGCTGTTAATGAACTGCCTTTAACGTACCGGGTGATAGGGAGAGTTTAGTTTTCTTGTATCGGTTTAGATTAGCAGCGTGTGTGGAGTTGTGTGCCGTTAATAAACCAGGTGATAAATAAAGGTATTTTATTTATTTATTTTGCATCGGTTAAAACACGTATAGTGATATTTGTGGTTAATGTGTTCGATTGGATTAAGCAGACGACAGACGCCTGCCGGTACGCCATTGTCGTAATGACTATCGACTATTTATAAGAAAGTTATACCTTAGCTTCATTGAAATAAGAGTGATTTGAATCAAAGGGAAGTTGTGAGTCCGACACAATTGTTTTTACAGATACCTGCTGTTGACACACAATCATTCTTCCTGTTTGTTTACATTTCTCTCTGACGTCACTTCCGCAACGTGATTTTTGACGACGGTGGTTGAAATCATCTCCCTTGCAGGGTTGTCAGCTGAGAAAGATGCAAGGCTTAGGCTGGACTCTAATACTTCTGTTAGTAGCTTGTACTCAAGGCAAAACAGTAAGAACATGAAACGTTTTTTTTCTCTCGAAATTCTGTAATTTTTAATAGGTTTATCAAGAACGAGCGAGACTGTGTGAGTTTGGTTACACCCATACGCCGTGCAGACAGTGATCTGAGATACAGGATGCACGTTATAGGATGTAGTGATGTCAGCGACTTTGACGCACATTTGAGGTTTTGTACAAATCACTGCCCTGCAAATACGAAAAAGATTTTGCTCTGTGATAGCAGGACACCTCCCTATTTTCACAAGAAATGTCCTTCAGTCAGAATGTTGATCTTCTATTTTGACTTGAAATGTTTTGTACTTATGATTATTTTCTGCATTATCTACATATTTTTTTAAATTTACGGAATGGATACTTCTTGGTTGGAGATGTTTATTGATGACATGATATACTATTACCACTCAGCTCAGCGCATTAGCCACAATATTAATAAGGGGCGTTGCACATACAACAAGCTCACGGTTTGATGAGGTAACTATGTAAACAAGATTAGAAATAATTACGCCATTGCTACGTCAGCCTAGACTGTTGTAGAACGTTCGAGCTACACCTAGTTCCTTCTGGAACCTTCGACTTATGCCCGTGTAGTGTATAAGCACATCTTGTTTGACAGTGAGGGTCATACTATAGTGACGCAGTCGTGCTTGTACAGGTAGATATATTAAGTAACTGAATAGAACAGTATGGTACAACTATTGTGGACAAATAAAATGATAGTAAAACTGTTAAGTAGTTGTACAACAATATCATGAGTAGCCTAAAGACAAGGTCGGCTTTTAGCTATACTATCTATGGTAGTCTATTGTTAGAACATCTCTTGGCTGAACTTCCAACTCATTTGCACGCTGGATGTTATTTTATGTCTCTAAAGGACAGCAAACACACCAGCAATAAGGACATTGTTTCCCAAGTTTCTCAGACGCTGATACAACTGTGGACTCATTGCTGAAATTCCGTCACAACCAATCAAGAAAGGCAAGCTCAAAGTAATTAATGGATGAAGAAGCACAAGCATCAAAGCATGGCAAGGAGACTGTAAAGACTAAATTTCATGGAAACTCTACATCAACTGTTTGACATTGCTGCCTGCTAATGTGAGGATCTTGGTACATGCATATGTAATATGAAAGTATCACAAGCGAAGGTGTCAGTTTTTTATGGACCAGAGAACCACAGGAAAAATGCTAATTGGTACAACAACAACAGGACAGGAAATATGTACCAGTATCAACCATTGCTTTGAAGGCAGACCGATATGTGGAAGAGACCAATTGGAAATGCATTGACTAATTGCGCATTATTGCCACTTTCTGATTTCGACTCATTGCCAACTGTGATCCTCTTCCAGAAATAGAAGTCGGCGAACTTAGTGATGACCAAGCATACCTGTACAAAATGATCACAGCTATTAGAAGTGGAAGCATCCGTGACAATTTACAGCAGAAAAAGCCTGGGCGCATGTCCATGGCAAGATGGTTCACAACTGCTAGCAAGATATGTGGCAACAGTGCAGCCTAGTAACAAACTGTAATCCCTGACACACTTTATTGTCTACTTGCTATGGACCTACATGGTTTAGCATTAAGTGTTGCCCAAGATGCACTGATGAACCAAAGCACTTCAACAAATTAACCAGCAGATTTTGCTATCATCAGCCTGCAGGAATATAACATGGCCCATAGTGCAACGGAATGCACGCTGGGCCCATCAGGAAAATGTTGATTCTTGGAGATGACGATGAAGTCAATAGGAAAGCAACAAAAAGGGAAACGTTTAAAAAATTAGATTTTTGCTTTTTTGGGGACAGAAAAAGGGAGGTGTTCTGCTCATTGCAGATTTCTCTGCTATACATTTTTGAACTCAGCATAGCTGGTTGTACAAAACCTCAAATGTGCCCGTTGATCCGTTACAATTCATTAGCTGATGCTACACCCTTATGCACAATACAGCTGTGGTAGTCCTGTGCTTGCTGTTGTATAGACTCAGACTGTATTACATGTACAGAATTTTGCTTGATGTGATCTAATTTTGTAAACCACATGGGCTGTTTATCAATAGTTTTTTTTTTCCACTCCCTTCCACCTATTTACTATGCTTCTGAATAAATCATAAATGTGATTTAAAATTGTAGGAACCCACAAATATTTTAATCTTCTATTTATCACTGTCAGTTTAAAAAAAATATTATTAATTTTTAATAAACAGCACAGGAGTTTGCTTTACTGAATTTTTTTTAATCTGCCACCATAATTCTTTTAAAACATTAGTGCCCACAACTTTGCCCCTTACATAGTATATAATATCAGGTATATATTTGGAAATAAATGTGTCAGGTGTTATAAAGAACTCAATAATAATATAAATGTAATTTAGACCTTTCAACAACTAGGTGAGCCTTACTGAAACTTGTGAATTTTAAGTTACAGTGTTGCAAAACAGTGGAACCCTCTCTCGGTCCATATCTGCCATTTACCCCCTATCAATTTCTTTCATATCAATCCACAAAATGCTAGTTCCTTTTCTAACCCTTTCTTTTCACTTTTTAAAATTTATTACTAGTCTACTTGCTCATCTTCCTCTGTTACTTTATGACATGCAATCCTTACTGTTTGTACCCTTGTTACTACTTTTGTCTTCTGTTTTACTTTTAATTGTTACTTGTCTGCATGATTGCATTCTCTTTACATTCTTCATGTGATGTGCATGTCTCACATTCTAATCTCAAGGACTGAGAGCATGCTTTTTCATAAACTTGATCATGTTCTATATAAACCACATATTTATTATTATTAAGGAAACAAACTTTGCTGCAGACTGACCAAGCATATACTACAAATTAAAGAAACAAAATCCCAGGAATGGCTTCTTACGCTGCACATTTTACAAGTTTTTTTCTCTTTAAACAAACCCTTAAAGGAATACTTAGCAAATACATCAGTCCAAAGTGGAGTTCAGTATTTGTATTTGTTTAAAACAAAATTTCTTTTATCAGAAAGGGCAAGGAAGACCAACTCGATGGATTTCCAAAAAGGAGGCACTGAAATATCTCACAGTTCAGATGGAGGACATGAAAGGGTTTCGTGAAGAGCGGTTAAATCCAATGTTAATTCCTCGTGTCTCTGGCACAGACAACAATACGTTGGTGAAAGAGGTAAGAATAGTTTAAGTTTATTGTCGTGATCATGCCTATAATGAAAAAAATTAACAGCTGACTTAGTAGGAGGCTATCAGACACTAACTTAGACATATAATGACATTTGCAGAAATATTCAGATACCTATCCCAAGTATTTGTTTGCCTTTTTTTTTTTTTTTGTGATGATCACTTAAGTAAACACAAACTAGCATTACTGCATCAACATTAGTGATATAGGGTAATGGTACCAAGTTGTTCTACATTAGAATTGTGTAAATGGATCAGCGTATGTATAATGTATTAAAGTCTTCTAAGATTACTTGTTTGGTGCATCTGGTGGTCTGTAATTTCTCACCAATGACAAAAGTCATTGTCATACTATTTTAAAATGCGTCTTTCTCATTTTTGCTGTTGTTTCATATTTTAGCATATTGTGACACAAATGAAAAACTTGGGATGGAAAATTGAAGAAGACACTTTTGAAGATGATACACCCTTTGGACGGAAAAAATTCACCAATGTAATTGCAACTCAGGATGTTAACCGAGCACGGCGCATTGTGCTGGCGTGCCATTATGACTCTAAAGATTTTAAAACAATGGAAGGGCAAGATTTCATTGGTGCAACCGATTCTGCTGTTCCCTGTGCCATTCTTATAGAGACTGTAAAGCAGCTGGATTGTCTTCTGCGTAAAGGTCCAAAGGAAACAGTGCAGTGAGTAGTTATGTGACATGAGTAGCAGGCATTATTCACGTTACATTGTTAGCTTCCCTTTCATGAATACTGAAGAACTTTGGAGCTTTAGCTGTAAGTTTAAAATCACTGGGATCACCCATAAATTCTGCATATTATTTTCTTGCTGTTCATAACCAAATCATGGAAATCTAGTATTTATATTATTTTTAAATATGTATAACCAATCAACCTATACATCATAGGTGTCATTATCTCTTTATAATGATAATAATAAAAATGTGTGATATTTATATAACGCATGATCATTCTCACGAAGGAGCATTCTCCTAGTGCTTGAGACAAGAAGGAGACACGGACAGCATAGGAAGGACGGAAGGAGAAACAACCATGTAGACAAGTAATAAAAGACAAACATAGAAGACACAAAGAGGGATCAGGGAACAAACAGTAAAGATAGAGAGTATCATAAATCTGCAGAGGAATGCGAGCAGGCAGACTAGACAATAGACTGTAATCACAACTATTGACAACTAATCAATAGATTAAAAAAGTGAACGAAAAGGTTAGAAAATGAACTAGCATTTTGTTGATTGGTGTAAAGAAGTAATGTTCATGTGGGGTATTTTCTGCACATTGTTTTGACTGTTCCTGGTAAATACCGTGCAGGGTGAAGACTTGGCTCTGCAGCTGGTGTTTTTTGATGGAGAGGAAGCTTTTCAGCAGTGGACAGCAACTGATTCTCTGTATGGAGCACGGCATCTTGCAGCCAAATGGGAGGAGCACTCCCTTCTTAGCCCTGTTGTGAGTAGCGCTGCTAAATCAGTCTAGCTGCTAATGCATTAGTTTTTGTTACACATTATTTTTTAGTGTATCAACCATGGACTGTGTTGTTACCAAAGTGCTAAAAATTTATTTTAAAAAAAAAATTAGTAACACTATTTTCACAAGTTCTTGTTTAAAAAATTAAAATATATAATAAATTTGAGCTGTCAAAAGATTTTTTTTAAGGTTTTATTAATCTTCTTTCAAAGAAATTTGGGGTAAACAGAAGTAAATTAGTAAGAATAAGAGGAGATTGAAATGAGTGAAGCAAGAAGCTCCTGTATGCCATTTCGCAATTTTCTTTTTAATAAGATAATAGTATCTTCCTAACTTATGGGTTATGATAATAGTCTGGGGCATGCTTCAAGTTTTCAGTACTGTCACATGTTTCTTGCAGCGGGAATTCATTCTCTTGGACCTAATTGGTACATCAGATACACGTTTCATCAGCCACTTCTCTTCCACCAACAGCCTGTATGAACTTCTGATGAAGATAGGTGAGGACATTTATCAAAATTGTCTGGTGTCTAGAGCCAGGTATGTTGAAATTGGGGGTGGGACACCTGCTTTGTGTCAAATCAGTAGGCTCAGAGCACAACAAGTGAGTCCACCAGTAAATTTCTTAACCCTCTTAGCACAGCATAAAAATACAATTGCGCAATGAAACAATGGTGGATAACTTAAGACACCAAAGACAACAGTGGGTGATGTTTGTTTTTATACTTTACTATTCTCAGGTAAACATTAGACCAAGAAACATAAATTTTTGGAAAGGAGAAGATTTTAACTTTGCAATAAAAGTAATAAAAAAAATTGCCTACTTTCACTCTGGTGACAGCAGTAATCCAAGAAATTGACAGTTTACTATTCTTGGGTCATGTGAGCATTGCCATGTTCGTGGCTCATTGTACTCTGCCAGCAAAGCCACAATCGTGGCCGTAAGAGGGTTAAAATCACCATGCCAACACACACACCTAACATACCATACAGAGGTTTAAAAAGTTGCATTCCTTGTGATAAGTTTTCATTCCATTTCTTCTCTTCAAAGAGGTACATAACATAAAAACATAAAAAACTATTCTTTTTGTAAGATATAGAACTAGTTCTACCATTAGGCGAACTTGGCAGTTGTCTAGAGTTCAAGCACTGAGAGGGCCACAGACGTGGTCTGGGTTTTTTTTTTTTTTTTTTTTTAAAACACCGAATTTTGTTATGGAAAAGGTTATTCAGGTCAGTCATTTATCCATTTATCTACAAGTATTGAAATAGTGATAGGTTTAGTCTTAGCTATTTCCTCAATGATAATTGAAACAATGTATGTAGGCTTACCTAATACTATTACCATTAGTTGCAGTTTTATTTGCCAGCATACATGCTGCAGTTTAAGGCTTTCCATAGTTTCTTCAGAAGTTGATAGCAACATAGCCTAGCACCAGTTGACCAGGGTTTATGTTTATCAAATTGCTTTATTCTTCAGGCATTTTTAAAATAAAAATTGGCTTCCCACTCTTCAGAGAACTAAAACATTTGCATTAAATATCAATCCATGGTAAACGCTTGCATGATGCACTTGCTTGCTTTCTTCGGCAGAAAAACACTTGAGTGATAATGCGATGTTGTCAAACCGCCGTTCGCAGCGTATTTTTACCAGTATGCGTGCAGCTGGTGGAGTAGAAGATGACCACATTCCTTTTCTAAAAAGAGGTAGGTTTGTGTGTTCACTACAGATGGCTATTGTCACAGAGACAGCACACTACAAGTGCACATTCTTCATTCAGCAAAACAGAGATCTGTGTATTTCCCAGTGTTTGAGGTTTAGCCCAAACAGTCCAGAGATAAGTATTGTGTCTTTTAAAACAATGCTTCAATGATAATAATAAAATATATGCATGCTTAGCCTTCAAAAAGTCTATGGCATACCATATAGTTCCCTGACAGACGTGGAGATCAGTCCCCCAGACAGATGTGGAGGAGATGTCCACAGAGAGGCAGAGACAGCTGGCATGACATGGTCCCAACTGGAAAGGGACGCCCAGAACTGGGTCCGATGGCGGGGTGTGGTTGTGGCCCTATGCTCCACTGGGGGCGAATAGGAACAAGAAAAAGAAGATACCATATAGTTACAAGAATAACTCTAGGATCAAAAAATTTTTAAATAATGAAGCATGCCGGTCATGAATAACCTTCCCTTGAAAACATTCCAAAATTCCTCATGCACCAACATCCAGCAACAGTACAAGGCAGTATCACTGTGCATCAACTGCCTGCATGCTGTCTAAAATGTTATTATCTTAATCTGGTCAGAGGAGATACAAAGGAGGTCTTGCATTTGTAAAAGGTGTATGATGCTTGGTAAGACAAATGTTTAATAAACAATCAACATTTCAATGTCTGCAGAATGGAAAAAAAAATCAAGAAAAATGTGGATTTCTTCTGTCTACAGGTGTTGATGTTCTGCATCTAATATCTACTCCTTTTCCATCAGTTTGGCACAAGATGACAGATGATGCTGATCATCTAGACTTTGATCTTATTGGTGATTTCAGCCGCATTTTCCGTGTTTTTCTAGCAAATCTGCTCCACCTTGAGCCTGAAAATATTGGATGTCGTAAGAAGTAGTTGTTACAGTTTTTGATGTCAGAGTGGAAGGGGTTATTGGTCAGGTTGCATATATTTTATTACTCCGGAGTAATGATTTTTTTCTCAATCCAATACAAATATTAAAAAATAAAATACTGACAGGTATAAATATCTTTAAAATTAGAAAAAAAATCACATACCTTTTAGTTTTTTTTTATCTGTAAGTAAACTTTTTATGGCAAATGTTTGGTTACATACAGATTGTTCCGAAACTGGGAGTTACTTTTAAGCTGTGTTCATTTTTTTGAAAGTAGTCGCAAGAAGTTACATAATAATAAGACATTGTATACCACAATTCATTGCTGTGGCACAACCCAAATTGCAAAGGTGTGTTGAATTTTCATGCATTTTCTTACCAACAGGAAAGTAAATAATCAGTTTAATTCATTTTATCTGGAAATGTCAGAAATTAAGAAATGTCAGCCTAACTGACACTTTATAGAGTGTTTACAAGAGATTATGATATCCTCCCTCTCTTCTGGAGAGTTGAGGACTGCATAGTAACATTGTGCAGAGCATGCCTACTGTTCCCAGTATGGAACTAACGAAGGAAGTCTGTGATCATTGTTTTCATGTTTGTGTGATTCAGTGTCATTTCAGCATAATGATTTGTATGTTAAAATACGTTATTGTTATTTATAGTTGTTCACTGGGTAATGTGTGTACATGAAGTGTACACCAGTTCGTGTCTTTAGAGTTTATTCAAGTCTGAGGATTATTAATATTCTATCACTGCTGCTTGATTGCTAAAAATTATCAAGTGGGTGTGGGAATTTAAAACATACTTTTGTTCGGACTTTTATGTGGTAAATGGGTGTTTTTATTGTTGATCTGAAAACAAGTTGCTAAAAACAGTTATGTGCATTGTTTTCCACAACCTATATTATTAAGAAATTGGTGGCAGTTTGGTTTCATCTCTATGATTTTGTTATGATGTTGATTCCCTCAGAGATTTCTGAATTCTGCTTTACAATTACCTCTCCTTCCTCCCACATCCTCAAAAAAAAATTTAGCAGTTAACTGAATGTTTTAAATCTGATTTGGTAGAACATAGAAGTATATTTTAATGTTTTGCTGCTGAACTTTGTGGGTCAAAAATAAAATTTATACTTTGTTACTAGTGCAATATGTTGATGTGGCAGGTAGAGACATTGGGGTGCTACTTATTAAATGATTTCTTTCTAAACCATTTTTTTGCCTAGTGATAAAACAATGATAAATCCTAATGTGACTAAAGCTCAATTATCATTTCAAGCAAAAAAAAAAAAAAAAAAGAGGGAGTGGGGAGATGAATGTTCATTGAAATTTGAACATTTTATTTAATGGCTATAAGCCCAGGGGCATTTTTAGTTCAGAAAATGTGGATTGTAGAAAATCTTGAATTGTGATTTACAAAAATTATTATTTAGCTAGACCAAGTTTATTTGAAACCATCATTGTTTAACTTTCCATAATCACTGATAAAAAGGTTGTCTGTAGGTGGCAGGTGCTAGAGAAGAACTTTTACAGTGGCACAAGTCCAGTTTGAATTCTATAGGTGTAAAAATTGCAATTAGTAAAAACAAGAACTGTCTTATATTTATATATATTTTAACATTGCCTCTCATGTACTTTTAACTGTATGCAAGACCTACAGTGCCTTACTGCGTTCTTCCATCACCTACTCTGACATATGTCTTCTCAGGTAAAGCTGCCAGTAGATTTTACAATGTTCTGCCAGTTAGAAAATGGCACAGGGATTTACAGTACTGTTGTAAGTGATCTTTGATGTCTAGTTTGGACTGGGAGTGTTGAGGGAAGTCCCCCTCATTTGAGACCACACAGATTTAACTAAATCAATGATATCTGGCTAAAAAAGATTGGTGCTGTATTCAACCAAGGCATTATCATGAAGATTAGACTTGAAGTCTTATTATGTTGCACTGTGTAATTGTTTAATACATGTTTTATGTAATGCAGATTATTTTCACAAGCATTTGAATATGTGGGATCGCAGACCTCAAGTTTGTTTTTACTATTTTATGTATTTTTGACATTTTGTTTGATAGTTACTGGTATAGGTTTTGCAAGAACTTGCTATAAAGGGAGATCATATTAATATTTTTATTTTTGTGATGAAAAGGTTTTCCATTAGACTCAAAGCTGTGAGGATATAACAAGTCATGTCTTTAGTTACCGCTAACATGACTGAATATCACCCATTACGATGTCTTATAAAAGTATCTGCCCTTTGACAACATTTTTTTTTTCTCCAGAATTTACATTTAGCTTGTAGAAGCAGACTATGCACTATAAGTTCAGCCTGATGTACATTCCATATGCATATAGATGGATAGTTTTTACAGATGGACCGTGTGATTGCCAGCCAGCTGATAGTTGAGAAAGACGGGCTGTCCAGACAACATTGTGATATAATTACCACTATTATTTTTTTATTATCTGTAAAGGTTAGAAACTTATGACAAAGAACTTATATTGTGTCAATTTGTATTTTAAAATTGCTTTTGGTATTTTTGAAGCCTTTGTAAGAAGTGAGTTTTTTTAGTCTCAGTGTTATCATGTTTACAAAACAGATTTGCACAGTAGAATGTGAATTGAACGTAGCTGGTACTTCTTTAAAATGCAGCTGCTGCAGGGCATTGTCTAGTTGTCTAGTTAACTCACTGAGTACGAGGTGGAACTGTGAAGTAGCTCTGTGACAGCCACAGTGTGCACTGAGCTTGTCCAGTTAAAGCTGTTAGTATTATAAAAGGGTATCTCTTGTTGGAATTAGGCAATGGTATGCAGTGATAGAAATCAGTCATGCTAGACATCTTCGTGAAAACAAATTTTACCATGTAGCTTTGTTTATAAAATGGAAAGTCTGTGAATAATTATTATATGCAAAAAATAACAGCTGCCACTGAAACTTACTTTACAAACATGAATACAATTTTTCAGATACAGGGTTTCTAGATAATGACCAGCTGGTACAAGCAGTTCTTTTCTTTTCCCACCAGACTTAAGGAAACAAATCTATTTTTCTTAACACTCTTTGTCAGTTTTGGGGTTCATCCCTTATTTCTATGGTTTAGTTAGGTTTCGCGAGCTACAATTAACATGCTTTTCCATTTTTTTTTTTACTTGAGTGGAAGAAATTTTAAACAAGACAAATTTATTTTATCAATATATATATTTATGTTCATTTTACCTGACTGTTTCTTATCTCTGCCTCTCAATTATAGTTTAAAAATATGAATGGTTAAATGAGGAGGAAACACACAGTACAAAAGCAGGTTTGGCATTTTGCTAGCTTTTCACTGACTCCTTTTGAAAAAAAAAACCCTGTAGCACATGCTACAGACTAAAAGTGTCCTGCTGTGATTGCTTAGGATGACAGTTACTAGAAACCAGAGAAATCAGATGCTTCTAAGCATGGTAGTTGCAACACTCTCCAAAATGTCTGCACTAGAAAATTTCATCTGGAAGATGTGGGCATACAAAAAAATGCAAGACACAAATGGAGATGAAAACATCGGCTTTATAATTCTTGAAAACTCTCTGCACAAGAATATCTCACCCCTTCTATATTTGGGTACACAGAAACCCTCCATATTTACCCTCTGTATCAATTTTTTTCTTTTAATGGCATAAGTGATGGGTTTTAAATAGCTTGCTGCCATAATCAGCATGAAAAGATACTTAAAGTGCACTGGCTTATGAATTTTTACAGTCAGACGTTTCAGTTAAAAATGTATAAAAATAGTTGTTTTGTACATCCCCTTGAAACTAAGGGTCCAGCATTGCGAGATTACTATAGACATATTTACTAAACATTTGACCAAGAATGCAATCAAAATATTTTGTTGATTAAAAGAGTATACAAAAATCAACTGTCCTATGTCCTTATTCAAATTTGTACATTATATTTATATATTATCACACAATGTTGGACTTTTCAGCACAGTTAAAATTCACCACATGCTTGCATCTGTCTAACGAAAAACATCAATGGCAAGGCACAACTGTACATTAACTAAAATATGATTTGCTTTAAAATCTACGGGCACTGCAAGTGCAGTCTTCTACCTTTTTATAGTTAGTCCACAACTAGAAGGAAAATGCCAGTCCCAATTATGTACATCAAACAACACAAGTAATGATACAACTCTTAGTCCAGATGGAAACAGTTTTGAGTTTAAGCGTGAAATGTGTGTGTGCCTGCATAATATATGGATATGTACATCTTTGAACTCAGATTTGCACATTACTTATAGTACTGACCACAAAAACAACAGTTCCAAATACATTATGCTGCCATGGTATACCATGATCTCAATATGATACAGCTTCACAATAAGTCTGTAATACCGAAACATAACTGCAGTCCCCACTACAAAGCTTCAAGCCACACAAATGTGAAAACATCATTTCAGACTGATATCCTGTATCTACATCACCTGCTGTCAAAAAAAAAAAAAGGGGGGGGCTATGAAAATTGCATTCAACAAAATCAGAGCAATTCTGTTGATGGCCAAATCGTTTACTTGAGCAACAAATATATTTCATTTGTGCAAAGGACTCTGTAGTTTTTTTTTTCTTTGTTTTTTTTTTTTTTTTGGTGGGGGTGGCTTTTTTGTTTCCAAATTTATAGGATTTTGCAGGTTTTCAGTATCTTGTGAATAGGTGTTCAGACTTACCTGTTTTTGTTTTTTTTTTCTGAAAATACCTGCTTTAATACAATCCCTGAAAACCACATTGGTCTGCAATGTACATTTTCAAGCTTCTGGCTTAGTTCTGCTATAAGCTTCTGGGACACTCTGTCCCTAAGATTACAATGAACCATCTGTTAATGATTCAGGGAATAAACAAGATGCATCATTAATGAAACTGTTGAAGCACTTTTCATATTGGTTTTAACCCCACAACATATATTTCACTGACAGGTTTTTCTTCAAGGGCCACTGCTCTACCATTTCTGCGAGGATTGTACAGGCGGTCCTCGACTTACGATGTTTTGTTCCTACGTCGCGTCGTAAATCGATTTTCGATGTAAGTCGGAACATACGCTCATAGTGTACGTAAATAACATACTGTAAGCAATTATCCTATCCTAACACAGTAATTATCAAAAAACATATGTAAAATATGTTTAATAATGAAATGAAATGCACACCAAACACGAAGTTGGCGTTACGACGTTTACAATGCAAAACCACTGTAAGTCGAAACAAGGCTTTATACAGTAAATGGGAGATGTGTCGTAACCACGAAACATTGTAACTCGGGGCTGACGTAACTTGAGGACCGCCTGTATTTGCATCTTTCAAATCTAGAACAAAACCAAAACCACAATTTGCTAAAGTTTCAGTCAAAGAAGAGAAGCACTTTAGAAAAAAACCCGCATCTACATGCAGCCTACATCACCATGGTGCCATCTACACAAAGGGTTCAGACTCAACCACAGCACACACGCTTTCATCATTACCTAATCCGCGAGTTTGTATTCTCATGTTTTCTCACATTCCAGGTTTGTGTCAGTCCTGTGATATGCACGAGATGCTGCTGCTGCAGTTAAGAACAGCTGTAGACACAATTACAGCCTTCTTGGAGCTAACAAAGATCACTGTTTAAGGTGGCTGCAAATATTTTATATCCTGAAAGGTTCTGTACACTGCCTACAAATGACAGCACAGAAACAGACCACCTTTGTTTTGAACTCTTCAACTGTTTTATATTTACTAAACCACTCTTTCCACTGTACCCCTTCTCTTTGGCACCAAAAGTAACAACATATGAAATATTTCCATCCTTTCACCTCCAAGATTGCATATAGTCATTAGCTGTATCTACAACTTTCACTTTCTTGATTTCTTTGATGGTGTAACATGTCCCGACATATCTGACATTATTGTCTCCCCTGGAGGTACAGTTGACAGCTGCAGCACCTGCAAACAAAAATCTTTGATCAAAATAAGCTTTTTAATGAAAACAATTTTCTCTATGTCCCATGTCTTTGTTTCACCACTGCTGCCAAAATATACAAATTAACAGTACTAAGACCTACACTCCTAAAACAAATTAAGAAATAAAGTCAGTAATTGTACAAGTAGTGCTTTTCTATGCTGAAACTATGCTAGCAAACCCTCAAAGTATTAAACCATGTGGTTTCAGCATCTGCTTCACCAATAACATTAAACACGCCAACAACAGCTACACCCATTTCACTGTCACGAGCACTTCCTGGCATCCACTCTAGTATGCAAAACAACATCAATAAGAAATTAAAGATCATGTATCCCAGACCAAACAAAGTAAACAGGCAAGTAGTCAACCCCGAAAAAGCTCTGACACGATTATTCAACCCTCCAAAATGTCACCCAAACTCTTACCAAATTCAAAACTGATCTGCTGCATACATAAGATCTTTTGCTGTCATGAGATGTTTAAAGTATATTTTTTGTAAAAAATGATATGCTTCTCACTATTCATAAATTTGGCCAATAACATAATACTGTCATGCAAACGTAGTTCCAGATTTAACACACATGCTGGCTGGCTAAATCTCTCTAATACAGTCTCACTGAAATCCAATCCTACTGCCCCTGAAGGATATATTGCTACCTGGAGGAGCATAGGGCTGCAACAACAAATCGCCAGTGGACCTGGTTTTGGGCGGCTCCCTTCAGTTGTGCCTATGTGGTTCCCATGTCCTTTGCCTAGCTCTCTACTGTTCTTTTCCAAGTCTGCTTTGGTCTTCCAACTCTCCTCTTCCCCTGAGGGTTCCATTCAAGTGCCTGTTTGGCAATGGTGTCAGCTAGTTTGCACAGGGTGTGTCCTATCCAGCCCCATTTGCACTTTTTGATGTCTTGACTAGTGGCATTCTGGTTAGTTCTTTTCCACAGTCTGCTGTTGGAGATCTTTTCAGGTCATCTTATTCTCAGAATATGGCGTAGGCATCGGTTGATAAAGGTCTGGAGCTTGTTGTTGATGGCATTTGTCCCTCACCAGGTTTCAGAACCATACAGTAGGACTGCCTTCACATTGGTGTTGAAGATGCGGGTCTTACTGCTGAAGGATATATAATATTAACAGCATGCAAAAAGGTCACGTCGGTGTTTTGAGAGCTTACCTGTTGAGAATTAGCAAGTGAGACAGGAACAGGTATGGTAATAATCTGCTGTCCTCCTGCCAATGAAAATCAAATAACAGTCTCTTACTTGAGATGATCTGAGGGGTTACTGCACAAAATTACTCTCTCTGTTCTATCTGCACACACAGCACACCTTCATGCATGCATCTTTCTGCACGTTGAATACTCTCTCCTTCCATTTCTTCCTATCATTCCAGTCTGATCAGGTAAAACACCTTCTATGTTATACATCTACTGCAATCTGTACAACCCACATCAAAACTGCTACTGACTGACAGTGGACTTATTACGATTGATCGGAAAATAATCTTGTGAAAGTGTGCAGCCCTGAAGTAAGGCTAATGTCTACATCATTCAGAGTTTATAGAAACATCATTATTTGCCCACATTATTCAGAGTTTATAAAAACATAAATATTTGCCAACTTCCCTGCATCAAAAAATATAATTTGTTTCTTCGCACAAAATTTATATAGATCCTAAAGTGAAAGTGCCATTACTCATTTCTTTCAAGGGACAACTGCAAATATATGTGTAAACATGCATGGACAAGCAGGTTTGTATGGATGTAAGGATGAATCTATGTCTATATTTGGTGCACTTGTGCTAAGAGGTGAAAAACCAACTAACCACTCTCTGACTGTGGTATGGAGATGGCGGTGGCAGGTTGCTGGAAGTTGAAGATGGTTCGATCCCCAAGTGTTGCACTGGGCGTTGGTGTAGCATATACCACCCCTTGTGGAGTTTGATACATGATGATCTGACTTGGTGTTACTGCTGTTGTACCAGCACCTATCAATGCATATGTATAAAATAGTATTTTTGAGAGAATTAATGTTTTAGAGGTTTTTTGTTTTAAAAATGCACTGGCATTCTAGCCATTCCCAAATCATAGGAAATATGCCAAAATCATACAGGTAACCAGGTTTGAAGAATACACAGTTACACCTATACACAACCATAGACTTACTGGATAAAAAGCTAAGTGTTGAGGGAGTCGCTACTGATGAGGTTTCAGATGCAGCTGTTGTAATGGGCTGATCTAAAAGTTAAAAAAAAAAAAGGAACAGATAAAATGACTGAATGAGATAAGGTATTCAAATAAACACCAATAAAGCAGAAAACTTTGCAAGCATAACAACAACTTATTTTAGTTGTTAGATACATTTGCTTAAAACCAACAATACAGAATCAAGTCACCTTAAAATATTGGATGTATGTATGCTTTGAGGAAGCCAGACTGTTGCCAAATGAATCACCGAATAAACCTAATTTTCCTGACAAATCATCAAGATCTCTGTTTATATATATATAATCTATAAAGTACGTAAACAGCATTCAACTAATAATAATAATAAGTATTTATATAGCACATTTCCCCAGTTAGCAGAAGGTTCAATATGTTTTACATGAGAATGGCTAACACACAAAGTAAGACGGACACAAATGGCACATAACACACAGATAGATACAGTTTGCAAACAAGATAGGCAGATCATTGGAGAAACAAGACAGTGAAACCCACATACAAAGCATGTCTGAGAAGAATGGGTTCTCAGCTTTATATAAAGTAAAGTAAAAGTTAGCTGATATAGCTGTCAGGAAAGCGAAAGGTGCTTCATGGTAGGAGATGTAAAATCAAAATAAGCTGATGACATAATACGGGGGTGCCCAACCTACGGCCCACTCATTTTACGCAGACGCAACATAATTTTATTTTTAATGTCATGATTCTAGCCAACTTATCCAATCCTTACATTAACGGGCTTCTTTAAACTGGACAATGAATTCCAAGATAAAGAAAGCGAGCATAGCTGCTGTCTTGATCTTTACAATCTCTGGCATCATTACATTGTTGTGAACAACTGACAGTTTACCCAAACTGCATGTTCAGGCAATTTGTGAATATTTTTTCTGAATATTTTTTCTTTCATTAAATTTACTTATTTCAACTGGTGAAAAATGCCTTATGAATTTTTATTTATAAACACTTATTCTTCTCAAAGATAGAAATGCTTAAAAAAGAAATTGAATGGGTGGTACTGTCACTCACTTGTCATGGCAGTGACCAGCTGACCTGATACTGTACGATAAACTGTCTGTGGCTGTGTGGTGGAAGTGGAAACACTAAGCTGTCCAGGTGAAAAGGTCAAGGGCTGCCCACTTCCTACACCCCAACAAAAAACAGTGCATGAATGAACATGCACATGAAAACATAAGCAAGCCACATTCACATGCAACTGTTAACAACTATTTTCACAATTATCAGAAAAAAAGATGCTCATAATAACAATGCTATAAAGAATCAACAGTGTATGTTTTCCTTTGTCATGATTTAAACTCTTCCCTATCTAAAGCACTGCATTTATTATAAACCTTGAAGTTTTCAACCATATTACAGTGTTCAGATGTTTAAGAACTTTGAGAGCAGGATAGTGACATTCAATAAATGTTCAAAACTATACATTATACTTGTGCCCCAAAAGTACAACAAAGGGGAGGGAAATTGGTGTTTTACGCTGAGCCAGCAACTAAGAGACTATTTCAAGGCAAGGCAGCAAGCTCTGTAAACAGATGCCACAAGCAGAGAGAGAACAGTGTGCCTGAGACAAGATCTGAACCCAGGACAGCCAACCTTCACTGTATTGTGACGGTCGCTAACTGTTGCGCCACCGAGCCGCCCCCAAATGTATGACAAACATACCCTTGCACAACAGAATGCAATACTAAAGAAGTAGATGTATCCAACTTTGAATACACCCATGATAAATATCATCTTAGAAGTTCTGAGAACAATGGCAGAACAATGTTTTTAGGTCACAGATCCTTTCTTGTTGCAATTTTCTAGACAGAAGCAATACTAAGGCAACATATATAAATAACAATCCCATTCGACAGTTAGGAAAAATAAAGAACGATGCATGCAGACACACATGCACACCTGTCTGCAATATAAGGCCAGGGAGCTGGAGAGGAATGCCTGTCACTTTGCCACCACCACCTCCTCCTCCACTTTCACCTGTTGCAGGAGCTGTTACCACAGGTGGTGCTGCAACTGTGATGGGCTGGCTTGCGTAGGCAGTTAGCTGTGGAACTGTCGTGGATATAGGAACAACATGACTAGCAGAGGATGATCCGCCCACTGCTTGCTGCTGAACAGTATAAACAGGAACATGCTGGAAAGATTCCAACAATAAAGCTTTTAAAATGCATGCAATTTTCTTATGACAGCTTATATGTTGGAACAAATAATATGACAGGTAACATTAGGCTGCTACCAGTCCCTAAGGTAAAACCATAGGATTCCAGAGACAAGTAGCTGTAAAGGTAGTGTACATAGCATCATAGACTGTGTCAAGGACACAACACATGAAAGTTGGAGCCAACCCTCTCCTCCTGTAGCCATTATCTCCCCTGAAAAATCAGGAACCCATTTCTGGTGGGTGGGCAGAGGAAACTTTCTGTCCCACAGAGCACACCAAGTAGGTAAGTTACATGCTATAATATTGAAATAATGCTCACAGCCTAAGGGATAAATGTAGGTTGTATACCAAACAACAGGTAAGAATGTCAACATCACTATACAGGAAACAATCTGTAAAATACTCCAACTACCAAATCTTCTATTCAGTTTTGCTAATTGTAGCAAAGTAACAGTTGCATAAAGTGTGAGAAAAATAAGGATAAGCACTGGAACCCAATTTGTAAATCATGAAATATAAGAACTCAGAATGAAGCTAGTAACACCCAACAGAGGTGCTAATGCTATTGTTAAAGACCAACCCGAATGGTTTGTGTGTTGTTGTTTTTTTGTTTTTGTGAAGATATTGGTAGATATAGGTGATATAAAACTCCACCTGGCAACCCCCGGATAACCTGCTGGACCCAAGCCAGGATGAAGGAGGAGGGTTGGGCATGGGGCTAGCAACACCACCCACAAAAGACCTCTGCTACAGAAACCGCAAAGACAACACAAGTTTGTGTGGTGTAGTTGCGGTACTATACTCCATTGGGTGTGATTAGGAACAAGAAGAAGATGGTGATATAAACGTAATCTGTAAATTTCAGCCTCCAAAACCCAACCATCAATTAATTATTCGCTAGCAAAGTACATGATTCGCACCTGCGATCAATGAGCGCCGCTAACAGTGTACTACATCATGCTAGTGCAGCATTCTCAATGTTGCCAGCAGTCAACACTAAACACAAAGAGAGAATGAGCGACATTTCAGATTATTTGGATGTGAAAAGACTGCACCTATGGGTTTTGGAGGCTGAAATTTACAGGTTACATTTATACCTCTGATATCTACCGATATCTGCATAAAGCGCAAATCATCCGGGTTGGTCTGTAAGATCTTGATGCAGCAGTATAAGCTGCAGTGAAGAGCACTGCAGTGATGGGCAACTCACCGTGGCAGGTGGAGTCTGACTCTGAGAGTCCAGAGATGACTGCAGGGTAGCTGTGGCCATCTGAAACATAAATGTGCTTTTTTAATCACTCCATTCCCTGTCATCAACTGTCAGCACAGAGGTATTCAAGTCATACCATGCATGCTTAATGTGACAGCCTCTTGCTTGGTAAATAACTATCTGAATCCTACTTTTTGTGTTGCAGATGATACAAAAGCTGCAGCAAGTATATGAGACTTAATCAAATAAAATACAAATACAAAACAACTTTATTAATCCCTTCAGGAAATTATAAGCAGATCACATCACCAATAAGCCAATAAGTAGGTCCCATAACTGCCAATGTTTAGTGTGGCCTTTGCCACAGCTCAGTTAGGCAGCGAACATGATACAGGTCTATTAAAAAAATGAAATACACAATGAGATGGTATAAAAGGGGATAGGGAGTGTTTACCATAGTGGACCAGAATGATTATTAGTCCTTGTGATCAAAGGGTAATGACGGAAATTGTGAGAGCATGAATTATAGATTTCCTTCAAGAGATAAACAAAAATAGATATTTTAAAAAGTTAATGACAGAATTACAATTTTTAGTCCTATGGAGTGAGGGGACATTGAATGCCCAGAGCCAGCTGATACCAAATTAAATAGCACCACTTGGATGTGTTAAGAAAACAGAAAACCTTAAAAATTGGGCATACCCACTTCAGATAATAGCTCTCTAGCTATTTCTACTGTGTGACTAAAGTACTTGCAAAGGGTTTTTTAAACTCTGCCCTGATAATTACACAGCTTCAAATACTTTTGACAACTGCATGAAAAAATAACTGCAAGAGATGTAAAGACAAACAGATCAAACATCATTTAATTTCTACAAGATGTAACATTAGGAATAGCACTGCTACACTGAAACAAAATTATGCTGGCACATATTAACTCTTCAAATCTGGGCTTCTTCAGCAAGTATTAAGTTCAGGCCCACCTGTGTGTGTTATATCCAAAAGTTTTGGTATTTAGCTAGGTGAATAGCATTTGAATAGGGCTACATCTCTTAACATGGGAACAGGATGATGCTAATTTGAAGATTTGAACTTTTCCACAATTACCTTTTGTTTGAACGGTGATGGTGACACAAGTGCATACATGACGACAGCTAGCAATTTTTCACCATGTGTGATTATTCAAATCCATTAAAAACAGGATGAAACAAGGCAGTAATCATCAGTTGTAAGCCTGGATCAAAATTTTCATTTTGGAAACACAGTTTTTACAGGAAAGTGCTATTTCAAGATGGAATGTGACAGAAATTGGTTTTTCCTCCTAACTTTGAATTTTAATTATAATTTTGATACATCTTTTTGTCATGTTTACAGCTTTTGATTTTTTTTTTAATATTTCAAATTTGTGCATACCTGGGTATCATAATCAAAGGTCAAGGCCTGGACTAAAAGTGTCCATAAGAGTTTGCTCTTAATAAAAAAAATTAAAAGCCCCAAAAAAGCAAAAGTACTGATTTTTGTAAGAAACATATGGCACACCTTGCTGTCATCTTCTCCAACACTGTACGTTAACTCCGTTTCCTCAAAGCCTGAAGGGTTCATGCGCTGCTCCTGTGTAGTATGGGCAGAGGAGCCTGGTGGAGGGTCCGGAGAATTCAGACAGGTCTGTATGAGTGCTTTTCCACTGTCACTTGGTGATCATTGGCTGCAGCTTGCGTGTAGCAAATGTGTACACATGTCCTGTCTCACTAGCTACAAGCAGCATCACTTGTGTACCAGTCAGTGTTGACAACTCATAAGCCTGTTGAAATACAAGGCAAATGGAATGTAAGAACAGCTGGAATATTTTATAGTTACCATGCAGTTTACTAACATTTCTGCCCTACAAGACTATTTTCTTTGATTATTTACAAATAACCTATTATTCAAAATTCTAAAAATGGTTATGGTTTACTGGAAATGAGCAAGGATCAAATTTATTCTTGGTCTCTTAGTTTTATTTTATTTCTAGATGTATAACCTTCTGACATAACATTAACTGAAAAACATCTTGCTCTCTTCATTTGAGAAAGAGTGTAATAATCTTCCAGTCTTAGACATCAGTTAAAGAAGTTTACTACCTGGTCACTCTTGCAAAAGTTTTTGTTTAACATACTGAAGACTTCTGTTTAAGTCTCATGATCTGCAAACTAGCACTGGTGGTGCTGATGGTAAATGTCATGGCAACTAAGATTAGCATGGGCATGGGGATATCACAGAATTGTGAAAATATACATGGTCCCTATATAATAACTTATTAAATACACTCATGCTCATAACATATGGAAAAGTACCATAACAATATGATGCAAAATTACCATGACCAAAAAAATACATATATATCATTAATATCATTAATCATACAACAGCACTATGAAGCAATTAAGTGCACAGACATCCTTGCAACAACAAAATTTAAGAATAGATGTACTGTTTGGGTTGAAAATACTAGAATATGTTAAATGTGAAATAAGCCTAGCATGATGCAAAATAGAGTGTGGCTAATATCTTATTACATGCAGGAGAATAAATAATCCTATGACAACATTCTCAGCAAAATTTTGAGTGAATTTCTCAGTGAATGATTCTGTCAGACAAGCAGATCCTCAATGTGGGAATCCCCCTAGGGTGTGGTGCTTCCCTCCATCTTGTTCCCTGTGTACACTAATAAGCTCACTTTTAACAATGCTACTCTAAAACGTGTGACAATATAGCCCTAGTGGCCTATCTCAAGAATAAACAGTCCCTGTCACAGTACCTTGCCTGCACTGAGGAGCTAGAGGAATGGTTTGAACATAGCTTTTTGGAGCAGAATATTAAAAAACAGAGGTGATGGCCTTTGATATAGGATGTGAGGGAAGAGATGGCACCAAGCACCTCTCCCCATCACAGGACATCAACAGTCAGCAGATGCAGAAGGATGCCAGAGTTAAGACCCTTGGCACAGTCAAGGATAGATCTATTTTGTGGTCATGTAAACTATGTATAAATAAGCACTGGTACAGCCACATACTCATCAAAGACAAGGAAAGGCTGGCCAGAGTTCTCAACCAGGCAAGCAAGATAATTTTCAAAAAAAAAAAAAAAAACCAACAAAAAACACCCCCAAAAAACTTGCTCTCTGATATGTATCTCCATGATGTCAGAAGATGGAGAATCACATTATTGCAGACCTTACCCACCCTCTCAACCCAACTTTCAAGTACTAATTTCTGGCAGGTGATACAAAGTGTCACTTGCACAAAGAAATGCACACCAAAGATCCTTCATGCCGGCAGCCATCACCATCCTTAATGAGAAACACTCTTAAGATTATTCTGTCTCTTGGGGTTATTTTGTTGTATTTTAGCACTATTTTGGTTAGTGGGTGCTATGTGTTTGGGGAAGTGAGGTGTGTCTGTGCATGTGCATATGTGTATTAACCTGCAACATGTCCTCTAAATGTTCATGTGAGCTAAAGAAAAATTTCTGTTTTGGACTTGTGCCTTATACAGACAATATAGACTGATTAATTTTTGTTAATGTAATTTTGTAAATGCTACTGTACTAGAATAGAAAAAGGCATTGAATGGTTTTTGATTTGAAATATGGAATAGCAGAACCCCTCTCAAAAAGGGATCTAACTTATTTTGTCTTTTTATACCTTTATGTATATGATCCATTACTTTCCTATCTTGATGCAAACTCTATGTATCTATGTAAATTCAGATAAACCTACTAGCTGAATACTGGGCATATGATTTGAAGTTATCTTTTTAGATTTACAATTAAGTGTAAATAAGCTGAAAACAATAACCGAGCACTGTAAGTAAAAATATTTGCGCCTAACAACAGTTTACTTACCTTCTTCATGATTCCAGTCTTACGTTTACTGAAGGTTGTGTATCGCCTCAACTTGTTCTCAATAAACTCCATTTTAATCTTGACTCTACCCTTTGTCTTTTTTCCAGGCTTGAGGCCAGAGGTGGGCGTGGACTGTTGTCCCTGGCCGCAGTGGCCAGTGGGCAGTTCGCTGTCAGAGTCATCATCTCCGTCTGAACGCGTGGGGTCCACTTGCTCGAAGATGAAGTTATCAGGCGGAACGTGTGTCACTCCGGGCCCATTTGCAGTAGCAAAACCGGAGCATCCATTCAAACCTGTGGCGCTGTTCAAATCGGAAACTGTAGTAACTGCACCGGAATGGTTACTTGTCTGCATTCTTATCGCCAAAGGAAAATATCCAAGAGTTACTACCTTATTTTACGTGACTTCTGCCTTACACGGGAACCGTGTGCTACGATTAGATATATTCGGCCGCATGAAACATAGATCTACAACAGAGATGCTCGTTTCATGATATTTCATAATGGTATTGAGTCGTTATGGAATTTTAGAAATAAATGAGTTATTTTCCACCAAACTGAACTTTACAGTACAAACATCGCCAGTTTCAAAATGCAGGCGCAGGAATACCGTGATATTTCCTTCCATGGTGCGAGCCATGTTTGGAGAAATGGCGTTCCGAATGAGGTTGTGCGTGACCCTTATTTACATTGATTGACAGTTTTTGACCTTCGTGGGAAAATGTCAGACGCAACCAAACAATGCAACACAAACACATACTCTGTCAAAACTTTGGAGTAACAACACTCTACAAAAGGCTGTTGGGTAAGAAAAAAGAAACATGTAACAGAATCAACCGCAGAACGAAACATTTCCTCGTTAAAAAACACGCATCGCCAACTTAATTACCTCCCCAACCCCAAAAAATTAAACACACGCGCACTCTCCCAGTAGTCGCTTTAATGGATATTAGTTCGTGATTTGATTGAAAGAATAATAATGACCACACGTCGCATTTGTATCATAGGTTCATTATACTGTACTCTCTACTTACTATTTTTGTTTGTAATATTGTTCAAACCGATATATACTATACTTCTGTAGGCACATATAGCTATCGATCTTCCCTGAGTATGAGGTTTTATTATTAAATTCTCTTGTTGTTCATAATCCCACCTGTACTGTGTGACAAGAATTAAGAGGCTGTTTAAATTTTTTCTTCTAAAATGATGAATTTATTTATATTTTATCCACAAATACACAAAGCGTGTACATATTGCTGTGACGTCATGGGGCGGAGCTACCAGGAAAGAGCTACAAAGTTTAGTTTCGGGTGCCTTGTCCTATATAAGGTTTCCAAGGCCAAATATGGGCTCTTGACCATCAATCAAAGACATCATGAACGAAAACAAAGTGACACACATAGAATGCCAGACAACTGAGCCACGCAACCTGCATGGTTTCAATACCCAGCTTCACTGGCTTTTAAAAGAGGCAATACTTGTCATTCGTCATTTACATGACAGTGGCCCGTGCATGTACAAAATAGCATGGACACCGTGCAAAGGCGATCATGCAGGTGCCATTGAAAGTTAATTCTTCTTTGTCGTCGTTGTTATAATCATTATTTCTGTCGCTGTTCATGTTGTAACCACATATGCATGGTTACTACAGTATTACACTAGATACTTGTTAATTGTTGCTGTTGGTGAAAATTTTGCTTGCCGTTCAGTGTATAGATAGTAATTAATAGTTTAAGATTCGCGACGCGTATAGAGAAAATTTGTACTGGAACGGCAAAGGCGCGCACCGGCTCACTCGTTATGAAAAAGCGGTTTGGGGAAGGTAAACCAACGATCGAGGAAGAGCATATATCTATGGCATCGCCTTCGCATGCAAGTTGGCGCCGAGAAAAGTGAGATCTCTAATTAATTTCACCCCCCCCCCCACCTCAAAAAAAAAAAAAAAGTTTAAGGGACGACTTTTACCTCATGATATAAAAGAAAGTCCAAACAAAGCATCACTAAAATATCAGTTCTGTGCAATAGCTCACATCAACAGATAATTAAGCTTCTATAAGGATTGCAACATGAAATTTGACTATATTAAGGGATAATTGTTGCGAAATCCAGATTTTGTGCAATGGTCAATATACCGATAATGCAATAACGTTTTTGTGCTTTTGTTTGCTCTAATTGTTTGTTGTTTATGAAAATGTTACTTTCGATCCGTTACTACACATCGTTTAATTGGCTTTACAACACGTACAAAGAAAAGTTATACTTAATTTAATACGCGTATATATATATATACTGATCTTGTCATCCGATAACTTTCCGTAGACATTTACTCTTTTTTTTTTTTTTTTTTCATTCGCTCGGATTAAAAAAATGCTGTAAATAAATTTTTTTTAAAAACTTCAACCTATTTCTGACCCAGTTCTGTAGCAAGGGGAAAACGGGGTTAGGAATTATGACGACTGTAGATATTTGCGCATTTGCGGGTAAAGGGATACAACGCGACACAAGCCGACAAGAGGTGTCTCCCTTCGCAACTTTCGCTTCCGGCCACAGAAAAGCACGCTGGAGTGAAAATACAATCTTTTGATAGTCGGTTGTTTGTAATTTTGGCATCATGAGTTTCACAAAGAGTAAGAAAAATATGGAAGAAGGGGATACGGTGCTCCTCCATCTGGGATACGATAATATCTTGCCCATACGATTAACTCGTGGCCGGGTAGATCAAACTAAATACGGCGCCATCAGGCACGACAATTTAATGAACACACCTTACGGTCGGAAAATACAGTGCCCGAAAGGATGGTTACATCCTCTTCAACCTACAGCGGAATTGTGGACTCTAGCTCTTCCTCACAGGACTCAAATTCTCTATTCCACTGATATCAGCCTCATTATTCTACAGCTTCATTTGAGACCTGGTTCTGTAGTGGTCGAGGCTGGTGAGTTTGTCACTACGACGCAATTATTCTTAAATTATTAAAGCGCAGGATTCAGAGATAACAGTTATAGGACACATAGGAATGCCTTTTAACCTCCTTTCATTTTTATCAGCAGCTTGCATTAATAAGAAATAAATGGTATCTTCTGCTGTTTTATTATTACATTTAAATTTGCTTTGCTCACAGATTATTAAATCGATGGACTTTGACAAACAGATTTATGAAAATGCTTCTTCAAATTTTGTATCCGTTTCATAGGGACTGGCAGTGGATCCTTGTCTCATGCGTTAATAAGAAGTGTGATGCCCACTGGCCATCTTTACACATATGAGTTTCATGCAGAAAGGTGTTCAGCAGTTCAGAAAGAATTTGAACATCATGGCTTGAGCAACTTTGTAACAGTGAAACATCATGATGTGTGTGACAAGGGCTTTCCTTTGGATTGTGCAGCAGATGCTGTGTTCTTAGATCTTCCATCACCATGGGAATGTGTCAAAAGTGCTAAACAGGTGTTGCAAACAGGTATGCTAATGTTGGCATAAGCTGTAGATACCAGTATGCTGGTCATATATTTTTTAAAAACTTACTTCAACTATCACTTCAGTGTACAATGTCCAGTATACAGCACAAAAATCAGTATCATGGTTTGTGGAGTGCAATATGAATATTTAAATTACGTAAAACTTTATTCATCTTAAAGAGCAATTACAGTCATGTCAAAGATTTGAGAAGTGAAAGTAATTTAGCAATACTAATTTGTGTAGTTTTCATGCAGTTTTCCTCTGCTTTGAGATTGCATCGATGCCAGCAGTCTTCTGGTGATTTCAGCTCTGTTGACACAAATCTTTATTAATCTATTCTACATTCTTACTGATGACACAATGAGGTTACAAATTCATCAAAGCTATCAAAAGCATAAAAAGTGGCAAAGCAGCAGGCCAGAATGACATACCCCCAGAAGCACTAAAGGCAGACCCAGAAACAACAGCAACAAAAATTTTACAGCCCCTCCTACACAAGATCTGGGAACAAGAGCTAGTACCAACAGACTGGAAACTAGACTACCTGGTCAAGTTACCAAAGAAAGGAGACCTTTCTCAGTGCAACAACTGGCGGGGGATCATGCTGCTGTCCATCTCCAGACACTAGAAAATAAGTCTGTTTTCTTTGTTCAACATTATAAGTCACAGAACCGGAAAAATGGTGACAAACTGAGTGTTGACTACACAGGCAGGAGGCTTAGAACAAATTTATCAGAGTAATAATAACCAAGATCTAAGTTATGAAGATAATTTAGATGGAACTGTTGAATAGAACTAAAAGGTATTAAAAACTAGAGTAGATAATAAAACTTAAATTTGGCTTTATAAAGAGAAAAGTAGAGCTGTGATCAAGAATCTGTGTCATGGTGGAGAGTGGCACCTCTTGAAAAGAATAAAAAATGAACAGGATGGGCAAAATGATCATTCAGCAAAAAGAATAGAAAACTGGACAGAAAAATGGAAGGCACCATACAACCAAACAATTCAATTTAAATTCTGTAAAGCAAAATAATCTAAGGAGAACAAGAAAACTCAGTGTCAGATTCAACTTTGCTTTAAAGTCAAAATCTGTGTTTGTATATATATATATCTTTTATTTTAGTGGCTGAGATTAATAAGTTTAGAAGCAGTGTTTCCTTGCATTTTGTTATTTCCATCCCAGAGACTGGTCAGAAGCCAGCATTGTACAGAATTTTTGTCTCTTGTTACAGGTGGCCGCATTTGCACTTTTTCACCGTGCATCGAGCAAGTTCAGCGTACCTGTGACACTCTTCGGGAACATGGGTTTGAAGACTTGATAACCGTTGAGTGCCTGGCACAACCATATTCAGTGCAAACTATTCACCTGCAAGAAGTGGATTTTGGAAATGCTAAAGTTACCGGTAATGGTAGTGAAACCAGACCACATAAAATGGCGAAACTGGAAAGTGCAGAGTTCAAGGAAGAGCTGAAGACAGATCATGGAGAGCATGATGAGATTAAAGGCAACACCACCGGAAATTTGAATGCTGGTGTGGATGCTCCTCCAAAAGAACATTCGAAGAACAGTGATCCACAATCAGATGCAGGAAGCAGATCTGTGAAGAGACAAGAAGGCAGATCTGATCTCAAAAGGCATGAGTTTAGAGTCTCTGCTCCTTCATTAGTTAGGCAAGGTCACACAGGCTTTCTTACATTTGCATCTCTTTATTTGGTCTAAAACTGTGTAATTTTTTTTTTTGGCTTGGTATGATTTAGTGTAAATGAAGCTTGCAATATGAGTATCAGCATTTTCTTTCTTTGGAATTGTGCAAACTCCATTTATAATGGCCCAAATTTTCCGATATGATATAAAATAATTACTTAGTTAAAAGGCTACCAATAAGATAAAATTCTATTTCAGAAACTACAGGTTATATTAATCTCTTCAGTGGTAGCTAAAGTTTTCTTATAAAACAAAACAAAAACCCAAAACAAGCAAACAAAAATTGTCTGAGCAGAGTGCATAATTATTTGCTTATATTTGAAACTAAACTTTGCTAACAGTATTTGCTGACTTCTGTGAATTTTTGCCAAAAGTTGTTTGAATAAAATGGCAGAGTCAGCATTTATGTTTTAGAAGATTTAATATAAAGGTAAGGCAATCTCTTTTCAGATTCCAGATTACATAATATTTTAAAATACAATTTTTATTCTTGTGTTCTTTGTGGCTATGCAGAAAAAGGTGTCAGAAATTTACCATTTTCTTGCTAATACGTTGTTTAGGAGAACCATTGACTTTGCTTTATGCTCCATATCTTCATACCCTCTGGAGGGGAATAAAAAAAATGACAGAAAATTTGTTCTCTGTTAAATTTACACATCTTGAGACAATATAAAAACTAATAGCCTCTCCCCCACTGCCAGCATATCCCAAATGTTCTACCAAACTCTTCAAAGATGATTGTAAGTATAGCAAAGCTGTGTTTTGTGGCCCAAATATGAAATGGCAATTGCACGCATTTTAAGCTTTAATAACCAAACAAAATAAGCTTGTAATACATTTAATACAAATAAATCTCTTGATATGAACATAACAAAAAATGGTACTTCTAATAGTCTGAATATACAAACCGTTTATATGGAATCTTGGTGTTTTGAGAGCTTACCTGTTTAGAATTAGGTTATACTCACATAGTAATCTGCTGCACTCCTGCCAATGAAAGTCAAATAACATTCTCTCACTTGAGATGTTCTGAGAGGTTACAGCACAAAATTACTGTGTTCTATCTGCACACCTTCACAAAAAAATGTCAAGCAAACACTGCACTGATTATTCAGATATTTCCTACATATTTTGAAAAGGTAAGATTTATATTCAGAGAAAGGCTGTATGTTCAGATGCTACCAACTTATTTTTATATACTTGAAACGGTAAGATTATATTACAAACACCCCTCAGAAAAAGATGTCAAGCACACAATCTTGTCACAGCCTCATAGCTCTATTATTTATATATGTGCAGCATACAAAAGCGTCATGTTGGTGTTTTAACAACTTACCTATTGGGAATTAACAAGTGAGAAAGGAACAGGTATGGTAATAATCTGCTGCCCTCCTGCCATTGAAAATCAAATAACAGTCTCTCACTTGAGAGGTTACTGCACAAAATTACTTTTTTTGCACATACAATACCCTCCTGAAAGAAAATGCACAAGCATATTTGCAAATATGTTAATAAATCAATATCAGTTTCATACAAACATCCCTAACAAAAGATGTCAAGTGCAGAAGTTCATCAAATCCATCCACATCAGCATTAATCGTAATTGTGAAGATATTCTTAATTTTTTTCAGGGCTATCCACTGTTCAGATGCTACTAAATTGTTCTAAAACAACATGCATTCAATACCTGCAGGTAATACAGATCATTACCTTTATACAGTGTCCATTCACTGTGTCATAAACCAGATGGCTGGCTATTTTGTGGCAAACTACATATATAGAGAGAATTCTAAAGAGGTACATACCCAACACAGCGAAGAAGAGGGTGTTGGTGAAGGGAAAGCTTCACCACATTGCAACAAAGAGGCAATGTGTGCATGGTCTGTATTTAGTTAGTAAAGTCAAGGATTTACACAAAGAATGTAAAACATGTTTAAAATATTCTTTACCTAAGCAAAATGTCTATTTAACTGTACATCAGAAACAAACGTATTAACTGGCTACCATTATGATGGATGCTTTATTTAAATAAAAGAAGGCAGATGGCTGAAGATATCTCCAGTTTCAATTTTACTTAATTTATAGTGCCAGTTATACCACTCACTGATCAGTTAACGCTTCTAAAGGCCTCTCTTCATTTTTACAAAGTTTCTTCTTGAAGTCCTAAACAAATTTATCTAGGCTAAGGATATCCACCAGAAAATTACTGCAGTAATTGCAGAAACTGCGGCCAAGAAATATTGGTTTTTGGTCTAAATGTCAGGAATGAAATAGAAACCAACAATATGAATCACCTGCAAAATACCATAAATAAATTTAATGCAGAAATAAAAACATTAATTTGCTCTAGTCTGAATTGAAAGTCAAATGTTACCTTATTAAACTTTCATGAAAGTTTACATGCTTCTTTGTTTTTCAAACTTCCTAAAAAAGAAATTGAAAGCCCGCATTATAAAATTGGTCAACATATCCTAGTCTTAATGAATCCAGCTAAACATCTGTCAACTTGAATACTTTAAGTAAACAGGTACAGATGAACCCTATAGTACTTTCCTAAAATAATGCTGGAACTTCTCTAAAATTTAATATTCCCATCCCTAAAATATACCTTTTCAAATCAAGTCTGAAACAAGGGGTGTGCTGTGGAATAGCCTTCCTCTCCATCTTGAACAATTGAACTCCCTGAACTGCTTTGAGGCCAATTACCAAAATACATGCATGAAAACTAGATGAGGTCTCTAGAGATACTCCCCAACTCTAGGACACCTGTACATACCTGTTTTAACCACCACTTTTGTACATATTCACCTTCCACTCTCCTTTGATATCTTACTTTATTACTATTAATTCTTTTAAATTACTTAGCTTATTTTATACAAAGGCTAAATGGAAAAAACATTTTTTGCTTACGTGAAGAAAATTTTAACCCATGATGTCATTCAATGGGAATGACGTCAAGCTCCGCGCGAATCAGCGAAAGAGGTGTGGATAAAAATAGCCTTGAAATGACGTCAAAACTGATCGTCTGCTTTGCGCTGCCTGAAGAAAGCAGAGTTCTACGGCCGAGTGAGCAGCGACAACATAACGGTCTTCCTCCGCCATCTTCTTCCTACCATTTCTCCAAGCTTCTACGTTTATCCGGCTTCTACATCAACTACAAATCTCATCATCATCTTCATCTGCGTGGCTTCGTCGTTTTGTGTTTATAATACGTCGTACGTGTGCGAGGTAAGTGTACGTACGTTCGTCCTATTACAACGGTCATCACGACTGGACAAATTCCGTTTCAAGCAAAATGTAAATAACTGCTGTAAATTTGTCTATGTTTCTGAGATCATTAGCAGATATTTCATAAAATTAGCTTTCAGACAACCATGCACTTGTTTTTTACACACGACTTTATGGGTCACAGAAACCGACAGCTGCAATTATCAACCGTGAAAAATAAAGAACCTTCTTCTGGTGGATGGACAGAGGAAACTTTCTGCTTCGCGAAGTATACAACCAGGTAAGTTTTCTGCTTCTTTTCTTGGATTTATTTATTTTTTTTTTGTGTGTGTGTGCTGTATTTGTTGAAAATATGTGCATGAAGTGTCCTTAAATGTAGTTAAAAGCTAACTGCTCTTCTGGTTTTTATGTGTGTAAAAAGTCGACACGGAACACAGGTCATCACGATTATATATTGCTGTAAATATTCTCAGCAATTATTTAAAAGTAACGTTCGGACAACCATTTTTTTACGCACGACTTTCGTTATCTATTAGATAAAAGTAATTATGATCAAAGTTTCCGGGATTTCGGGACGAAGTACCATGACGCCCGTCAGATGACTTCAGATCGTATTAATTTTTTGCAGGAATATATTGAAAAATAATTTTTGTGTGGAAATTGTAGAAATTTGTTTGGTGAAAAGTTTCAGTGCACCCCGAATGTTCAAAACTTCTTAGTGTGAATATATTTCAAAAGTGATCTCGAAAGTGCAATTACTCATTTCTTTCAACTGACTCAGAATTAGACAACTGCAAATATGTGTAAGCATGCATGGACAAGCAGGTCTGTATGGACGCAAAGATGAATCTGTGTCTATATTAGGTGCACTTATGCTAACAGATGAAAAACCAACTAACCACTCCTGGCTGTGTTATGGAGATGACGGTGGCAGGTTGTTGGAAGTTGAAGATGGTTCGATCCCCAAGTGTTGCACGGGTGGTTGATGTAGCATATACCACCCTTTGTGGAGTTTGATACACGATGATCTGACTCGGTGTTACTGCTATTGTACCGGCAACTATAAATGCACAAATGTTAGCAAGATGACCATGAACATTTTATGTTAAAAATCCTGGGCTATATATCTTTGTATATTCATACATTCAAACATACATAAACGACTATGAGCATAAGCAGCATAAGTTTGCCAAAAGTCTAACTTGCTAGGTAATATATGTCTATAAAAAAGAAGAAAAGGATAACACAAAAGCCGTGAGATGTTTCTTTGAAAGCTACAATACCACTACAAAGTATAGCAACTGCCTGAATTCTGTTTCTTTCCACCTTTCAATTTTATTAAGACCACATTGCCTAAAAAAAACTCTCTAGGATTGTAGCCCTTTGACTGCTGAAGAGAACTTGTATTAATCCCAAGCCTAATGCCGTTGCTGATAGGACTAACCATTGTTTTCGTGCTGTGTGTAGACGCCACCCTTTGGCGTGGAGTGCCGTCATTTTGTTCTGACGTCATCTTATTTATACGTCATAACACCTGTCATTCGTGAAGCACCTTAGCTTGTCCAAAGGGGAGGATAAAGAGCTATACAAGCCAACTTTTATTTATTTGCTGATCGATGAATATTTAAAATCTGGATACTAGTACCTTGACAACTTTTGATGAAACCTGAAAATCTGTAACTGAAGAAGAAAAGAGAGAGAGAGACTGACTCAATTAATTTTGCTCTATTTATCTATATATGGCACAAACAAAAATACGTGCGAAGATTTGCGCGAGTGAACGTTCTTGATTATATATATATTTAAGATTCTGACAGCCATAAAGTCTAAAATATATTTATGTTATTTAACAATCTAAAAAATAATTATAATTACAAACACGTGCCTGTAAATCTAACCCACGAAAACAATGTAGCAGGGTTGTCCTACCAACTCGTTATAACCAGTTAACTCCCGACCCGTTCCTTTCCTCGAACGTTATTCCCCAGAATTCCTCCGGTCCCTTCCCTTGCGTCATTTTATATGATGATGATGATGTCTATTTGTAAGGCGCAGGTATCCATTCAATCAACCGCTTCACATCACTATCTTGAGGTCTATCAAAGTGAAAATTTACATCCCCCAAAATAAGAATCTTCTCCTTTGTGAATAAACTGTCAGCAGCATAGTAAATTCCTCATGAAACAGAGAATCGGAAAGCTGATTCTTGTTAGATGGAGGAGGTCTATACAAACAAATGATCTCTAATGTCTGCTTGGCTAATGTCAGTCTTGCTGTTATGTACTCAAAGGACCTGTACTGTGTTTGTCTCTTCAACACGGTAAATTTCAAATGTACTTTAAATAAAACTCCAACTCCACCCCACTCCTACCACTCCTGGGATTTTGTGCAAATGTATAGCCCTGTGGCGTAAGGTCTTTGATTACTGACTCATCACCTATCTCTTTTAACCATGTCTCTGACAAGAAAAATACATCAAAGTCATTATCCAACACTAAATCATGAATGTCCACAGCCTTGTTGCAGACTGACTGCACATTTAAGTGACCAACACATAGACTTGTCACATTTTTCGTTTCTATTGAAAGTCGCCCGCTCTTTGACAAAGGAAAATTCACATTAAAATTTAGGTCACCTTTCTTTTTCCCACCATTTGTACCTCGTTTGGTGCTAAGGTGTAGTAGTGGTGGAGATTTACATTTGTCGTTTAGAGCCGGCGCTGAACTCCTCTCCTACCTCTCTTTCGCTTTTTTTTCTGATGGACGGTCGAGTCTTGAGGTAGGATATTAGTTGGAAAGGTGGAAGTATCATAATGGAGGGTCGCCGAAGTAAGAGAGAGTGCGAGAAGGTACTCACGGCTATACAACATAGTGGAGGTCCGCCATGTGAGAATTTAAAGTGAGACTAAGTTTTAGAAAAAAGAAAACAGTACGAGCAGTAGGAATCAGATCTAAGGTAATGGCGGAGAGCGTAACCGTTGCAGTAAAATCCAAAGAAACAGAAAGCAAGGCAATCACAAGCAGTTAAAACAGCAACAAAGTAAAATTTAAGAGAAACAAATACAACTTGTAACTAAAAGAAATCTAAGAATATGGAAGAGCAAAGACGTTGCACAAGAAAGCAACAAAATCACAGCCTTTGCATACCTTTTCGTGTTTTTATAATTTTGTTGTAAAACTACAAAGTGTACACTGTATGGTGAAGTCGTGTTGATTTCCTTGCCAGTTGAGGATTTCAACCCGTCCTGCGGCGCAAACGCGACACTTCACTGAGCGTAGTATGGTGAGAATTTGCCGGTAGGTGAATGTAGATTGGTAGATATCGTTATGCCATGCTTTATACTTCGCCCACTTCATTCGAGCGGCATGATAGGCGCTATTGGAACGATTTTGCCTAGAACGTCGCCGCCATTGTTGTTCATTTGGCCGTTGATGATATTGCTATGGCAATGGAAACACGTGCCAACATCAGCGACTTTTCTCAATTTGTTAGGGGCACATGTGTGTATGCCGAGACGAGAGCAGGGAAGGGCAAGCTACTTTTAATTTGTAGCCGGCTAGGCTACAGCTACTTTTTTTCAAAACGTAGCCAGCTACACTACAGCTACAATTTTCCAAAACGTAGCCAGCTACTTTTAAAATGTAGCCAGCTTCTTTTGGCTACTTTTAAAAGCTTGATGTTATAACAAGTTAGCTGTAGCCAGCTGGCTGTAGCAACATACACAAACATCAAACATACATACAAAACACTATTACTTGCTTTACAAAGTTTTTATTATAATAATGAAACGGAGAACTGCGATATACCGACAATTTTATTTAGTGAATCCATAAATGCTTTCATTCATTCCTTGCCCCCTTCCTCCCTCGGCCTTTTTCACACAATAAGTACACGTATTTTACGATTATATTAAACATTTCTGGATCTTCTTCCTCATCCTGTTTTAGTGACAAAAGAAATTATATAAGTTTTCCGATAAACATTTGTTTTCTATAACTATTTGTTCCCTATTACTTAGAAATGAAAACTAAACAGATGCTTAAGTATCAGGTACCTGCTGGAATTTTCAATAAGTTAGGTTATGTGGTGATGAAAAATGTCAACCTCTTATCAATGCTGTGACAATAAACAACAGACCATTGAAATAAATGAGTTTGCATGAAATATAAGTAAAACACTGCTTAATCTAATTTAGGCAAGCAGATCATAAGGCATATTTTTCTAACACTGACACTGAAAACAAAGAAAAGAACACAAACTAATTGTTTCCAAAAGCTGATAGGATGAAAAGTATAGTCCTGGCATACTAGAATAGACTTTAATTATATAGTAGGATGTCAAGTGTAGCATATAAACACTGAAATAAATTTTTCAAAAATGATCCGATACAAGATATATTTATTTTAAATCTTTAAGCTTGAATTTCTGTTTGTCGTTTTTGACATCCAGTCATAAACTATAAAAACATATTTCTCAAGATTGGCTTGTGCTACAACAGTAAAATTTTGCAATTTTGTTTAGAAATGCATAAGCTACAAAGTGATGAATTTGAGAATATGGTATAAACATTACTTTTGATAAAATTAACATTTTTCTAAATATTTAATTGCCACATTCACACTGAGTCGGGGGGTACCATATCTGATTTTTTATATCTCCTAGAAATCTTGAGATATCAAAATGGCTTATGCATAAGTTTTCTTATCGGTGCCTCTAGTTTACAAAAAATCCAAAACCTTTGGTATATGACTTATGGTATTGTGTAAATTTGTTTTTAAAATGCTTGTACGTTTTGAAAACAAAAACGTTGATTAAAGTCACAATTTTCACTTTAGGTACTCAAAAACAGTTTTAAAGTGCTATATTTATGTTATTTTGTTACTCTATATTTAAAAACCCTTAAAGATATTTAAAATATGGATTTTAATTTTTGGAGTGTACCGGTAACCTTAAAACAAATCTACATTCTTTTAGTCCTTCATAGAATTGAATTTGACCAGAACTTTGGCCTCGAAGTTGCTGTCTGTTACCCTAGTGCGCAGATTCTGAACAGTTTCCCCCCGACCCGGCAGTGGCTAGGGTTGCGCTTCAACGACTTGAATCTTGTTGTGTTGCGGTGAAGGCGTGGATGACCAGGAATCGTCTTAAACTCAATGACGACAAGACAGAAGCGTTACTGTGTGGCCCCAGGGCCAGACGGGAGCAGATTGGCATTAGTGCCGTGCAGGTCGGTGATGCCTCCATAGCCTTTGCTGACTGTGTACGGGACCTAGGGCTGTTTATTGATGCAGAGCTCTCCATGTGCAACCATGTCAGTTCTGTTGTGGCTAAGTCCTACTACTTTTTGAGGACTTTAGGTAGACTATGGCCCATGCTGACTCAAGCTGCTGCCAACTCACTTGCTGTGGCCACCATCACATCACGATTGGACTATTGTAACAGTGCATTGTGGGGTATACCTGCTACTCAGTTGGATCGGCTCCAAAGAGTTTTATATATTTGTTCACTTTTTTTGTTCTTCATTTGTTCTTTTTTCTGCGCAATGAGCATTCTTCGGAATGGATACCTGCGCATTACAAATCGACATTGTGGCCATATGTTGTTGTTCTGATGAAAGGAAGAGTAAGGAGACGATCATCAGACAAGGTGCAGATTTGTCTAGCTGAGGTGCAAGGGAAGAGCAGCTCAGAGAAATAATCAAGGCAGGTGCCAGCAAAGAAATCAAAAAACACAGCACGGACAGTTTGTACTGGATGCCAGTGTCGCGTGTCGCATGCTGGCTCAGCCCGAGCCTTAGTTCTAGAGAGGAGGAGGGGCCTGCTGCGTCACTCTAATCTGACGCAATTTTCTTTTTTGACGCTTTGGCACGTTTGGAAGGGAAAGAAAAAAGAGCGGTCACCAGGGGGTGAAGCTGGAAAAGAAATCGGTTGTGTGAACGGAGCAATATTGAGCTGTGAGGAATCTGTTTTGTTTTTTTCGCTTTTTTTTTTTTTATTGTGTATTTGTGGTGTTCTCGCGTGTGGTTGTAGTTTGTTTTGCACTGGAGAGCGATCGGATTCGTTGCTACACACGATAGCCAGAACGGATGGGTAGCCAGTGTAGAAAACGAATGAGAGGGATGGCATAGTCCCGTTTCCTAGCTCTAAGCACCAGACGTGTAGCGAAGTTCTGTACTTTCTGGAGTTTGTGAACAAGGTATGCAGGACACCAAGCGAGGAGTTACAGTAATCAAGTCTGGATAGAACAAAAGCACAGACAAGAGTGTTGGTAGCGCGTGTAGAGAGAATGTGACGGATGGCGTTGATCTTGATGCGATTTGATGGACAAACGAGTGAAGATGGATTTTTCTTCTTCTCAAACATAGGAGGTCTTCCGTTTTATCATCGTTGAGTTTAAGTTTGTTTGTTACCATCCGGTCTCTGAAGTCGTTAATACAGGCTTCTATGGTCTTGGTAGCAAAGTGTAACTCAGCAGGTGGAGTGGAACAGTACAGTTGTGTCTTCAGCATATGATTGATGAGAAACATGGTGAGACTTAATGCAAGATGAAAGTGGATTCATATACAAAATGAACAGAACTGGGGCGTGTTGCGTTATGCAATCGGGCGCCACACGTCCTACCCACGCGAGCACGCTCACAGTCACAACTCAAACGCTCCTCAGTGCACAAATTGATGCACAAACATGGGAACAGTACAAAATGTACGCTTATTAATGTCAAAAGAAAAAAATGGAGAAAAAAGGATCTAAAAGAGAGCAAAACCTAAACAAAGAGCCCAACAATCCAACAAGCTACCAAACACTCGCACAAAGCTCAGCACCGCGCTAAACGCGTCTGCGGGCGATTTGTAATAGGACTTAGCTTGCGTACGCACGACGTATTACACACTCACACACACACACAACACTCGACGAGCCCCCGCAGAAGACGACGAAGATGGAGAGGTTTGAAAGATAAAACGAATCGAGGTCGTGTTTTGGCGCTCGCGTTGTCGTTCTTTCTTTTTGCCTTTCCGTCGCCGCCGACGCTATATCATCTTCTTCTTCAGCTGCTTCTCCTTCGCAGTTTGCGACTGAGAGCCGACTCGTTACCTGTCGATGTACTGGGTTGATAAGTATCCTAGCTATAGCCAGGATGTCCGCACATTACAAACACAAAAACACAAGACAGACAAAATTCCTGTGACTCTGTAAAGTTAATATGGATGCCAGGGGTGGATTTCATGTCCAGCGCTTAACTTACCCCGAATAAAACCTTCAGGCGCTATTACCTACCCGCTGTTAAATCCAGCGCATCCCGCGGATTAACAGGTCCTTCTTCTGCCTGATGACAATCATAGATCAAGATGTCAATGGGACAGATCGACAGTCAATGGACTGGTAAAATAGTAAAAGATGGAGAGATTTGAAAGATAAAATGAATCGAAGTGGTGTTTCGCCGCCCGCATTGTCGTTGTTGCTTTTGACATTTCCGTAGCCGAATCTTTTTGCAGGTTTCGCCTTCACAGCCACTGCGCTTTCGCCGCTTGCGTCTTCCCGCCGACTCGTTACCTGTCGATGTACTGGGTGGATAAGTATCCCAGCTATAGCCAGGATGTCCGCGCATTACAAACACAAAAACACAGGACAGACAAAATTCCTGTGACTCTGTAAAGTTAATGGGAATGCCACGTCCTTCTTCTGCCTGATGACAGTCATAGATCAAGATGTCAATGGGACAGATCGACAGTCAATGGACTGGAGCAGAATAGAGTAATAATTAAACACGTCGATCAAATCGTCAAGAGAAAATCCAAATGATCACAAAGCAGAAATTGCAGTACAATGTTGAAACTCATGACTATTTGGCACCGATGCAAAGTCTATCACAGGCACGACTTGATGGCGTTAGCAAAAGAGGATTAATTTCGATGGGAAAGTTGAAATTAACAAAAGAACGAATAAAAACCACGGACACTTAGTCAAACCTAATGCCGAAGCATCAGAAAAAGTGCAGATAAGTACAACAGGCACTACAAGCACAACAAATCCAAGAAGAAAACGAAAATGCGAAGAGCTGGCTCCCTCTTTCAGCCTCCGCTCCCAGCACCGATGTCAATAAAGAAATACTTAAACGCTCAAGGCTTTTCTTTCCAGAAAGAGTTCTGTTACCAAGAATCACTTAGCCGTCCGTATTTTACTAAACACATTGCGAAACCTAAGGAATGTAGCTACCACATGTCTAGTACTGATTTTCAGTGTCTTTGACATGAAGACTCCCAACAGGGAAGCACCATTTCAAAACATCAGCCGTCACGTCAGTCCTAGTTGTGGAATCCCACGTCATGGGCACATTTTTTAATTAAAATTCTTTTGGGTGCATTACCCGTGTCGGACAGTCATTGGCTGTAAGCACCAGACGTGTGGCGGAGTTCTGTACTTTCTGGAGTTTGTGAAGAAGGTATGCAGGACACCAAGCAAGGAATTACAGTAATTAGGTCTGGATAAAACAAACACACAGACAAGAGTGTTGGCAGCGCGCGTAGAGAGAATGTGACGGATGGCGCTGATCTTGAATAGCTCACAATAGGCAGACTGACAGACAGCTGTCACTTGTTTATGATAATAGGCAGACTGACAGACAGCTGTCACTTGTTTATCATAATAGGCAGACTGACAGACAGCTGTCACTTGTTTATCATAATAGGCAGACTGACAGACAGCTGTCACTTGTTTATCATAATAGGCAGACTGACAGACAGCTGTCACTTGTTTAGTAACAGTCATGTCTGCAGTGACAATACATCCCAGATTCCTGACAAAGGACGCAAAGGTGATGTTCGTTTCGGTCACCTTGATGTGATTTGATGGACAAACGAGTGAAGATGGATTTCTTCTCGAACATAGCAGACCTTCCGTTTTATCATCGTTGAGTTTAAGTTTGTTTGTTACCATCCAGTCTCTGAAGTCGTTTCTATGGTCTTGGTAGCAGAGTGTAACCCAGCAGGTGGAGTGGAACAGTACAGTTGTGTGTCTTCAGCATATGATTGATGAGAAACATGGTAAAACTTGATGCAAGATGAAAGTGGATTCATATACAAAATGAACAGAACTGGGGCGTGTTGCATTATGCAATCGGGCGCCACACGTCCTACCCACGCAAGCACGCTCACAGTCACAACTCAACGCTCCTCAGTGCACAAATTGATGCACAAACATGGGAACAGTACAAAATGTACGCTTATTAATGTCAAAAGAAAAAATGGAGAAAAAAGGATCTAAAAGAGAGCAAAACATAAACAAAGAGCCCAACAATCCAACAAGCTACCAAACACTCGCACAAAGCTCAGCACCGCGCTAAACGCGTCTGCGGGCGATTTGTAATAGGACTTAGCTTGCGTACGCACGACGTATTACACACTCACACACACACAACACTCGACGAGCCCCCGCAGAAGACGACGAAGATGGAGAGGTTTGAAAGATAAAACGAATCGAGGTGGTGTTTCGTCGCTCGCGTTGTCGTTCTTTCTTTTTGCCTTTCCGTCGCCGCCGACGTTATATCCTCTTCTTCAGCTGCTTCTCCTTCGCAGTTTGCGACTGAGCGCCGACTCGTTACCTGTCGATGTACTGGGTTGATAAGTATCCCAGCTATAGCCAGGATGCCCGCGTATTACAAACACAAAAACACAGGACAGACAAAATTCTTGTGGCTCTGTAAAGTTAATGGGAATGCCAGGGGTGGATTTAATATCCAGCGCTTCACTTACCCCGAATAAAACCTTCAGGCGCTATTACCTACCCGCTGTTAAAGCCAGCGCGTCCAGCGGATTAACAGGTCCTTCTTCTGCCTGATGACAGTCATAGATCAAGATGTCAGTGGGACAGATCGACAGTCAATGGACTGGTAAAATAGTAAAAGATGTAGAGATTTGAAAGATAAAATGAATCGAAGTGGTGTTTCGCCGCCCGCATTGTCGTTGTTGCTTTTGACATTTCCGTAGCCGAATCTTTTTGCAAGTTTCGCCTTCACAGCCACTGCGCCTTCGCCGCTTGCGACTGCCCGCCGACTCGGTACTTGTCGATGTACTGGGTGGATAGAAAAAGTGCAGATAAGTACAACAGGCACTATAAGCACAACAAATCCAAGAAGAAAACGAAAATGCGAAGAGCTGGCTCCCTCAAGCCTGTTAGACGAGAGGACACTATACTCTCCATTATGTCTTTCAGCCTCCGCTCCCGCTCCTCAGTGCACAAATTGATGCACAAACACGGGAACAGTACAAAATGTACGCTTATTAATGTCAAAAGAAAAAACGGAGAAAAAACGATCTAAAAGAGAGAAAAACATAAACAAAGAGCCCAAAAATCCAACAAGCTACCAAACACTCGCACAAAGCTCAGCACCGCGCTAAAAGCGTCTGCGGGCGATTTGTAATAGGACTTAGCTTGCGTACGCACGACGTATTACACACACACAACACTCGACGAGCCCCCGCAGAAGACGACGAAGATGGAGAGATTTGAAAGATAAAACGAATCGAGGTGGTGTTTCGTCGCCCGCGTTGTCGTTCTTTCTGTTTGCCTTTCCGTCGCCGCCGACGTGAAATCCTCACTTCTTCATCCTCTTCCCCTTCGCCGTTACCGACTGCCCGCCGACTTGGAGCCTGTCGATGTACTGGGTTGATAAGTATCCCAGCTATAGCCAGGATGTTCGCGCATTACCAACACAAAAACACAAGACAGACAAAATTCCTGTGACTCTGTAAAGTTAATGGGAATTGTAACGTTTCGTGGAGAGTGCGTTACAAATGTATGCGAGCGTGTATAAACATCTGCATGTAACAAGTCGCTCGCCGCACTCTTCAACCTTTTTCAAACAAAAAGGTCCGGCCAACAATTAACACATTTAATGTTTTAAAAATAAATGGCAATGGAATGAGAAAGAAAACGATGAAATACTTCTACCGCCTACTGTCTACCGTCCGTAGAAAGTTAATAATCCTCCCGACACTTGACACTCCGCTCTTTCAGGTCATCTGATGCCAGCAGTCCGATGATTCAGTGTCCACACACACACACTGTCGGTACAGAAGTCTGCCGAACAGACGATCGTAGAATTATCTCCACGTCGACGAATCGTCGTCACGGATGTCACGGAGGCTCGGTGAATTATATCCAAGGCAGCTGTTAACACAGTAGTGTATGCGAACTGATGCTCGGTCGGTTATACAATACAATATGTCTTTATTGTCTATGTCTGGTCGTAACAGAGATAGAAATTTTCCTTTGTTGCTGGGAGCTCCCACAGTCAACTGAAAATAATAAACTGAAGAGATTACTATTACACCTCATACACTCAGGCAGTTATACTCATGCTTAACCATATGTCACAATTGTCAGATGCATTTCCTCGATCTTACTCTCTTACACACACACACATTCAGACTAGGTATATTTGTTAGACCTGTTTAAGAGTGCTATTGCGGTTGGTAAAAATGACTTGGCAAAGGCACTCTTCTTGGCGACCACTTGCTTCCATCTAAGGCCAGAGGGTAGCATTTGGAAATGGCGATGTAGTGGGTGAGAAGGGTCTGTGATGATGCTGACCGCTTTTAACCTCACAGCCCTGATGTGTAGTTCACCTAAAGGTCTTTGTGGAGAACCAATGATCTTACTGGCACTCTTGACCACCCTCGTCAAACAAGCTTTATCTTTGACAAAGAGAACGCTAAACCACATAGGTATATTGAATGTTAAAATGCTTTCGATTAATATGATGTCGTGCACCGTTTGGACACGCGCATTCGTTCCACAAAAAGAAGTAAAGAGGTCGCTAGAGGGTCGGCGTCCCTCCTTAGAGACACCAATAATTATTAAGATCAAACCCAAGATGCACGATAAAAACTCTTGTAACAATAAATGTATGTAAACCTGCCTCGCCTCGTACAGCATCACCCTCGACCATTAAGGTGATCACGTCGGGGGTCACCAATATGTCACGGACCGTCCGCTGACACGCGCATTCGTTCCACAAGACCAGTCCTACTTGCCCTCTCTGTCGGCAGAACTATAAACGCCGGCAGACCCGTGTAATCGGAGACGGGAAGAAAAACAAAACCCAAGATGCACGATAAAAACTCTTGTAACAATAAATGTATGTAAACCTGCCTCGCCTCGTACAGCATCACGTTTGACTATTACGTGAACACGTCGGGGGTCACCAATGTCACGGACCGTCCGCTGACACGCGCATTCGTTCCACAAAAAGAAGTAAAGAGGTCGCTAGAGGGTCGGCGTCCCTCCTTTAGAGGCACCAATAATTATTAAGATCAAACACAAGTTTAAAAAGGGGACAAAGTATCAACAGTAATCCACCCGTCAATAGAAACAACACTCCATCACGTTCACACCAACAAAGTTTAACATGTCACTCTGCCGGAATCCACACGGCATCAATCAGAGAGTTACAATAATAATCCTTGACGCAGTCCGACAATTTATATCCACAGTGTTATCATCATACATAACACATGTACGTCTTTGACGAAATCCAACAAGTTAATACCCGTCTAGTCCCTGCAGCTCTCCAGTCCCCGGTTTTATGTAGTCAACTCTAATCCTCTTTCCTATAGTTCAATAAATGGGAAAAAAGAGTGTTTTTACGATACCGATAAGTTGCTGTGAATGCTGTCAGGTGGGTGAGTAGCACGAGATGTAGCTGAGACGAAACTAAGAGGAAGCCTCCCCTCCTCCGGCGGGTTAGTCTCGGCTGTCCTGGTGCCCTCCCTGGTGGTGGTCGGTGCTTCAGCGTAAGGAAGGGCAGGGTAGCCCCCTCCCTGCTCACTCCAGGTCCACTGCTCCTGCTCGCCAAAGTCGGGGTACAGTTTCTTGGCCCCCAAGAATTTTGCACGGCTTATTGCTCAAACCACAGAGCTCTCACGGCGATGACTCGGACTACAGAAAAACACGACCAGTGATGTACATCCACTGTAGTACATACACAGTATTACTCCCACGGTAATACAGCAGCAGTGAGTTGGTGCAGAAGAAAACCACAAATCCACCAAATTGTCTTCAGCCGTCCACTCGCCGCTTAGCGTTCTTCCTCTCTACTGGTAGTCTCCTTTTTGCCTTCACGTTATTTTGACCTCACAACTTATGTCATTTGCTCAAGGACTTCCCAAATAACATCCAGCCCACTACCAGGTCAACCACGGTTGTCTACCTTCCCGCCATACCCCCTCTACTACGTACTTATCCGCTACACAAAACATCAATAAAGCAGAAAACTTTGCAAGCATAACAACTTATTTTAGTTGCTAGATACATTTGCTTAAAGCCAACAATACTGAATCAAACCATCATAAAATATTCAATGTATGCTTTCTGGTGCCCAGACTGTTGCCAAATGAATCACTGGATAATCTTAGATTTCTTGACATAAACCATGAAGATCTCTGTTTATGTATATAAAATCTATGAGGTACATAAATAGCATTTAACTAATAATAACAATAAAATACATTGTATACCACATTTCCCTAATTAGCAAAAGATTCGATGCATTTTAAATGAAAAAGGCTAACACACAAAGTAAGACGGATACAAAATGCACATAACACACAGATGGACACAGCTTGCAAATAAGACAAGACAGATCAAAAGACAGAAAAACCTGCACACAAAGCACGTTGGAGAAGATTGCATTGGTTCTCAGCTGTATATAAAGTAAAAGTTGGCTGATATAGTGCTCCATCCCTGCCTGTTGGGAATGCTCAAGGTGCTTCACAGTAGGTGGTGTAAAATCAAAATAAGCTGATGACTTAACAGAATGACGTAGGTTGTGCAACTGTGTACTCCATGCTAAAGTGTGGCATGTACAGACAGCATAACTATTGGTCTAAAAGTTTTCGTCATTTTTTTTCACTCAGTATAAATAAAGCATGCAATATGGGTATCGGAGCTGTAATTTCTATTTTTCATTGGAATGGTGCTTTCATAAAACATTCTGTAAACTCCATTCTTAATGGCCCAAATTCTCCAACATGACATAATATAATCACATTGTTGAAAGGCTACCATTAGGATAAAATTAAGAGAAAATTCTATTTCAAAAGCTACAGGCTGTATCGATCTCTTCAGTGGTAACTTAAGTTTTCTTACCAAAATACAAAAAACAAAAAAAAAACCCAACAAAGACAAGCAAACAAAAATTGTGCAGAGTGCATATTTGCTTATATTTGAAACTAATCTTTGCTGACTTTTGTGAATTGCTGCCAAAAGCTGTTTGAATACAAAGTGGCAGTCAGCATTAATGCCTTTGCTTTGTGTGCTGCAACAGATTTAATAAATAATATGAAGTGTTGGTTTGCCTGTTTTTATGTGCTGTGACAGATTTATGATTCAGTTATAACATCGTAGAGTGTTTGTGAATCCTTTTCTGCCTCAAAGTGAATACAAGATTTTAACTTTGGGTGGCAGAAATAATTTTCCATTGAGGGACATGTGTACATAATATACAACACATTATGTAACTTGTTCTTTTAGAATAACAGATTGTGTGACCATGCATTAAACTATTTTTATTCCTCTTGATACAATTTTTTCTATGAATTCTGGGGCGATAAGCTATGAGAACATGGAAGCATTTCTTCCTTTCTTCCAATACAAATGCAAAGTTTTCTTGTTGTTTATTGATGCAGCCACAAGAGCAGACATATCCCAGTTTGAAAATTAAATACACAGCAGAACATGGCTTGTTAAAAACAACAAAAAAAGTTCTTTAATAATAAAAATATGTACATAATTACCTATTTACAGGGAGAAATAGCAAACAGTTCCCAAGTCAAAAACATATGCAAGCAAAAGGAAATGGGATCGTAGTATTTGACAACCACCACTCACACTCTCCACTTACATTCTTGTGAGTAGTTGCTGTATTCTTGCTGCAGATACTGCCTTTTATTTTTTTTTCCCTATATAATGATACAAAAACAATGGTTTGTGAAATATTCTTCCCTGAAGAATTTAGCTCAGCATATTTTTAGCAATCATTTGAAATGCCTCATAGGTGACAGAGGGGAGCTAATGGCACACTTGTTTGTAACAGAAGTTTTAAAGGTTGACCTAAGTCAAAATTGCTGGCAAGTTAAGAGACAAAAAAAGTTTTATTAATTTTGCACTAATACATCAAATTTATTAGAAGCAGCATACTATGGGCTGGCTAGGTTCTGAAACTCCTGAAAGATGCAGCCAATCTGATAACCAAGTGCATGCTTCTAAGATACTACCATAACAAGTCCTGAAGAAAATGAGTTCTTTTCCAAAACAGAATTATTAAGTTTAAAGACTTGTAGAACATGGAATAAAAACATTTGCTCAGATTTGAGGAGTCACTATTTACAATCAACTGAATCCATTCATGTGAAAAAAATTTAGCACCTTGGTTAAACGTTTTTAATTATACTTATCAAATATGTAATAGGGGACTGGGTCTTCATAACATGAAGGGACAGGAATGGTACCATCAAATGTTCAAGTGTAAATAATACAATAACACCATTTGCTCGCTATGAATGAAACATATAGAACGGAGGATAATATCAACAACTTACAAATCAAACAGTAAATATTATCTTGAGCACTGTTGGATATTTATGTTTTTATGAGTGATACCTAGTTCCTGCTTGAATGCATGCAAGAATCACAGATTCTGACACAACTGCTTTGCTATTTGTTCCTTGGTCAAACTGGTGCTGAAATTTCCTGCCCTAAAATGTTAGCATGACAGTGACCTTTCCTCTTGTATGCCAAATGAAAAGAACAGTATCTACCTACACAATCATGTAATCCTCTTGGCATCTTTTTTCAAAATGTTTAAGAATCTTGAGGATGAGGGGTAGGGGTGGAAACAGACACCAAAGACTGCCAAGAGAAGATTTACTAAAGACTTCTGCTTAAAATTTTCATAAAACTGCAGTCACAAAATACCTCACTATCACAAATACCCATCTATAAACAGCGAGAACAGAACAGACATGGAAGTTTAATTTCAAGTAATGTCTTGACCAACATTTCTGTGACTTTATCTCAAGCACATCCAAAACAGCAAAACATCCTGTTTGATACTGAATTTGTATCAAAGTGGAATCAGTGGAAAGTTGTAGTATGGAGGTGGATTAAACAACAGCATTGTGAAATATGTAATTGGGTGTTGCACACCTCATTGATTGGCCTTCAACTCTGTAAAGCTATGTTAGCTAAAACTAAATATACTAAAGCAAACGTTGGACTGGCCTGCCAGATTTTTTCTTTTGGTCATGCTCTCTGTTGCTTTTAATTTCTGTCACAAATGTCAACACATGATGGAAACATCACATTGCTACTAAGTAAATAACAGTAACTTTCTTTGCTGTCTGCTAGCAACACTTGTTGTTCTTTTAACTGGGTAATACAATGCATCAAACTCAATGTAAATGATGATGCGATGGCTTAAAGTAACAAAGTTCCTGCCACATATACTCCATAGTTTCACTTTTCTTAAATACTTCTATATCATACTTAGTTTATCGATGCAAGTGTCAATAACAAAACAAAGAAAAGAGTTTCATTCAATGGTTGTTAAGGCTTCATCCTTGCTGTGTTGCAAAAATTGCACTTTGTATTAACTTACATGCACATTTCATTAACTTGTTTTTGAGGTGGACAACACATTTTAGCAATGTACGTTCACATATTATTTGCTTTTCAGTTCCCTCCCCTAACCCGTTGTAAAACAGTCCCACTTACTATGAATATTCAATGAGTGAGCAGAAAAGAAAGCATATGCCTCATGCTACAATATAATTCAGTTAAAGCCTACATCAACCATTACAATAGAGAACAAATCAACCAACCAACAATCCAGTTAATCTTGCAAATTTTCATGTTGGCACTTCCCAACAAGTAGTTTGTAATGCAGATTTATAGTGGCATTTACGGAGAAAGCATGTGTCAAAAGTTCTTCTCAATCTTCCCTCCTATTATGCCAGCACCTGTGTAAACTCATCCAGTTGTGCTTTGATATCTATCAATGTTTCCTGTACTCTGGTGGACGGCAACAGCCATAAGTTATTCATGACTTTTCCAGCCTCGCCAGCTCCCAAAGCTAGTATGAGTAAACAGATTATAAGGCTCTAGCACTGAATTAAGGGTAATAAAGTGTTGATATGGACATGTGTTTACATGCTGCAGAATTCCCCTAAATGCAACACAGATTGCAAACCCTCCTTATAAGTATAATGTAAAATAAATATTACACACAAGTGTTCTCTGATGATTCTTTTAAAAAAAAAAAAAGCAATCATTGCTTCCCACATGCTTGCATACATTAGCACACCATCACAAATAAAAACCACAAACTTACAGCCTACACAGTACCCCACACCCTCTCTGTTGGACTTCCTACACATAACAATAATAAACAATAAAAAAAAAACTATAAAAAAACTGATAATGGCTGCTTTAGTTGACCTATATCACCAGATTGCTTTCTTTTGGGTAGCTTTTTGCATGCTGACACAGTTGTCCCTGCTAAGAATAGTCTGATCATATGGCATCCAAGGAAGACGGCAGTAGGGCACCACTAGTCACCAGGATCTGGTGACCTCTTTGCAGGTTATACATCAGCAAGTAAAGTTTCAGTCAGCCTCATCTGTTACTCCATTTTTGACATCTCAAACTTGGTGGTCATTATTTCTTCATCAGAATCCAGAAGACTTGGCAATGCTCTGAAAATGTGAATTATTTGTTTGACATAGTAAACACAATGAATAAACAAGAAGTATAACAAAGAATTAGGAAAACAACTGAAATGACTGAACACGCATAGAAAAGATACAAACCGAAGTGGATTGTGCACAGCTCCAGAAAATCAGCACTAGTAAAAATATTCTTGAATGCAACAGTACATAAAGGAAAATAAACTTTTAATCATATCCCAATCTGGCTAATCCAACAACCATTTCTATAATTCATCAGTTATGTAGCTCCTCAATATAGAACTTTTGCAAGTTAATGAAGAGAAGAAAATTTGGAAATGTGAATATCTTAAAAAAATAAAAAATAAGGGGGGTTGGGGTTGTTGGTAGAGCAGTAAATATAAAGGGACAACTTATATTAACTCACTTGTCTGCTACTGAAGATGGAATATGTTCTTCCACCCACTTGAGGTCATCCTCCTGATAATGAGGAAAAAAAAAAATTCAGTTAAAAGGTAGTGATTTATATTTCAGAGGATTCAATATTTGTGCTCAATGCCTAATATGGAAAATTAATTTTACCATTTACAAGCAGCCATGTTTACTCATGTCGTAAAGTTTATTGGGCTCGCTTATCTGCTCCATTTCATTAGGTACCGGCACACACACCTTCCTAGTCGAAAGTTGGGTGATTGTGCAAAAATTGGTCCTTTTTAATACAATTCATTTCATGGAATATCAGGAGCAGAAATATCAATTTCAAATCACAATAAGGAAAACTTTTTCCCATGTGTTCAGAGTCCATGTCTTTGTTTTATGTGACGTGGAGAACAATATGTATTTTGTGGGGATAAATGGTACCCAACACAAAAATCAGAAAGCCACGAAGTAACCATTTTCTGTGCGCAATGTAATGCGCTTTGATGGCTGGGTCAGAATCAGAGCTTGCTTGCATTCAGTTTTTTGCAATGGATGTTGATGCATGCATATTGAATTAAATCAGCAAAGATTGATGGCTATGACTGTATTTTTTAATGAACTTGAACAGTTCTAAAGCACAATAAAAGATGACGCAAAATACCTGTCAACTTTGTCATTTTCCACTTCAAAATTGATGATTTTGTAATATTGGAAGCTGGACATTTCACAAAAGAGACCTTAAAAGTTTGTAGAAAAAATTAGAACTGTATATAGTGGTTACTTTGAAAAAATATGCTTTAGGTGCATTTAGTAAATTACTATTTGAAATGGAGTACTTGAAATATGATGTCTTCATGCAAAATGACCAAGTGCAAAACTTTTCTTTCCAAATTTGGATGTTTTTTCCAGTATGTCTTTTTTTGCAACTTAGTTTTTCAGTTACTTGAGTAGAAAATCAGAGACTTCTCATGCAAAGTCCTTGGGATCTTCTAAGATTTCATGATGCTACATATAAATAAATATAGCTGTGATGCAAATCCCGAACTTTAAACAGCAATATCTTCAAAATTAACGAAGATAGAGATGGTATTTTTTTCTTATATTTTCTAGTAATATCATTGAATGCAAAAAATATTCATTTAACAAAAAATTAATTTTGTGTGCCGATACCTAATTTTCTGACTACATGGTTTGCAGCAGGTTTTCAGAAGATTTTAATACATAGTAGATAAGGAAATCTCATTTCAGATTCCTGATTCTGTTTTAAAATAAATTTTTATTTTCATTTTCTTTGCAGATATGTAAACAAAGATGTAAGAAATTTACCATTTTCTTGCTATCACGTTGTTTAGGAGAACCATTTACTTGCTTTGTGCTCCGCATCTTCATGCCCTCTGAAGAGAATAAAAAAAGCATGAAAGGAAATTTGTTCTGTTAAATTTAAACATCTTGAGACATATGAAAAATTATAGCCTTTCCTCCACCAGCTGTATATCCCAAATGTCCTTTCTTCAAAGAGTAAGCACAGCAAAGCAGTGTTCTGTGGCCAAAATATGAAATGGCAATTGCACACATTTTAAGCTTTAATAACCAAACGGAATAAACTTTAAAGTCTTCGAATTAAAAAAAAAACAACCCAAAACAAGCAATTATCTCAGACTCACCAAAAGCATCATTAAGCACAGAATCATCTTCATCTTCATCATCTGCTGCATCCAACAGTGGGGAGAAAGCATATCTAAAGAAGGCATAAAAGGTCTGTTAGTAAATTATTTAAAAAAATATGTTAAGCATGTCATCTAGATCCTCATACTCTTAGCAAACTGATTTTGAAGTCCAAACTAAGTTCCTCTAGTCTGGAATTTCCATCCTCTAGTATTCTACAATATTGACAATTGCTAAATGATAACTGAGGATCCAGAATGAGTAATACAGCATACACATCTATAAACTGACGGAGAGCATATTCTAAATGTAGAAAGGTAATGAATTAATCATCATGAAATCTGTGGACAATTTTTAATATATCCGTGACCAAAAATCCAAGGCTCTTTTTACTACAAATAAATAAAGGAAATCTACAATGCAGCTTGGGTATCCACCTTTGATTGTTAGCAGTTGGTCGCCACAGCAACATGATGATAAACAACAGAAGCACGAAAAGAACATGCCAAAATGCTTCATCCACCCACATCTGTTTCCAGTCCTACCACAAAGATTAACATAAAAAATATCAGTGAAAGGACTATGCAAAGAAGCAAGGCCAATTTCTAATTATTTTTGTGAGAAGACTTGATTGAGTTCCTCTTTAAGGAGCTATTCATCAAAACTCATAGCAATCACAATACATCAAAAGACGTGATTATTTATATTATCTATAATGTGCTGTGTGTTTCCTCACTCGTATTTGAGAAAGAAATAGCACAGGTGCATTAAGCTATAAACTGTTCTACATAAAAAAATGTTTCTGAAACAATGGGTATTCAGCTGATACCTGCAGATAATACAGATTACCTTCATACAGTTTCCATTTGTTCGCTGTGTCATAAACCAGATGATATAGCCCACTGATGCTAAAAGGAGAAAAAGTGAAAATTCGTATTATTTTAAACATAAAAGGAAGAGCTTGCTAACAGCAGTAACCAACACCTGCAGCATCACAGAGCAGCAAGCCACTACACACATCCATCTTAACCCTTTCCTTTTATCACCCCTTTACTCAACATACCCCATGTTCCGCTCTTCCACAGTGCTAAATCACCATTCGTTAGAGGAACTCTTCCCACTGGACTATGACCAGAAGAACACAGCAAAAACAAAAACAAAAAAAACCAAACACACACAACCACCACCTGAATGTGGGTCTCCTGTATACATGTTAATCATTTTAGGCTGTTTTTCTTTAACATGCTTTTTACCAAGTTTTTCTGCCCTTACTGCAATCATATGGAATCGACATGACGTCCATGAAATGACACTTAAAAGATAAATCAGTATTTACAAAACAAACCAACCAGCTTTAAAGAGTCAAGAGTAAACTGAAGTACATTCTGGCTGGCTATTTCTGTGGCAGACTGCATACATAGAGAATTATAAAGAGGTACATACCCAAGACAGCAAAGATGAGGGTGTTGGTGAAGTGACGATACAGAGAAAGCTTTACCACATTGCGACGCAGCCGCAATGTGCGCATGGTCTGTACTAAGCTAGTAAAGATGTGGCTAAGTCAAGGATTTACACAAAGACTATAAAGCATGTTTAAAATATTCTTGATGGATGCTTTACTTAAATAAAAGAAGGCAGATAGGTAACTTCTGAAGATATTTCAAGCTTCAATTTCACTCAATTTGTAGAGCCAATTATAGGGCCAAGTTTTTCCTTACAGTCCTAAACAAATTTATGTACAATAAGGATATCCACCAGCAAATTACTGCATCTACAACGGCGAGAGGAACTGCAGCCAAGAAATACTGGTTTTTGGTCTGAATGTCTGGCTGAAATAGAAACCAACAATATGAATCACCTGCAAAATACCTTAAATAAATTTAATGCAGAAATAGAAAAAACATTAATTTGCTCTAGTCTGAATTGAAAGTCAAAAGTCAGCTTATATTATCTATATATCTATATTATTATCTATATTAACCTCTAAACAATTTCATGTCCACTTCTGTCTAGTGCTAACAAAGATGTCAGAAAGATCATTACAAGGCATTAAAATCCGCAAAAGACACATTTTGTGATTATCAGTTCTGACTTCTATAGACAAAGGTACATAAAAAGCAATATGGAATACACGCAACCCTTTTTTTTTTTTTTCAACTTACAGAGGTAGCACGCATGCATCCTTCAATTGCTGCCAGAATAAAGTAGAGGGCTCCAACAAATAAAACTTTGTGGAAAGCTTGCCCAAGCCTTGGTCTATGCACGAAAGCAAACTACTTCAGACAGATCTGACTGGTATTACACACAGTTTAACAAAAGACACATCATTATTAAAACACTGCTTTATCCTTTCTGCCATAGCTTTTCAAGTCTTAATGAATCAAACTGAAAATCTGTGAACTAAAATACTTTTAAGTAAACAGGTAAAGATGAAGCCTAGTGGTAGTAGGATTTGGAAATATAAATGTTTCCTTATGTTTAGGGAATAGCACGTGTAAAAAGGAAAAAACCCAACTTTTTCTGCTGTCTTCACATGATAGAACAGTACATGTTTCTGATGGGTATGAAGACTTACCCAGTCTCAGGCAACAGCTGGAACTGTATTCATATCCATTAGTAAAACTCTGCTAAGTAGGGACCTACTCGTTAAGTTAATGGAAGACCTATGTCCCACTCCATAAACCACAAAGTAGGCAAAGTTACCTACAGATCAGTGTAGTGGGTATCCCACAAAAAGGTGCAATAATACATTGTTCTGTCAGAGAGTGAGACTGGAAGACTACAATTACTAAGACAATACTTAAAGAAAAAAAAAAAAAGCTGCAGAAAGCCAAATGTATTTATTCTGACAAATAGATTTTCCTTAAGAAAGCATTAGATGGAAAAAACAAAATTTATTTTAATTCAAAAACAAAATGACCAAAAGAAATAAAATAGGTTACCATGTCAACTGTGATATTAGAAAAGTTATTGGAAGCTGCTGTATCCTCTGGCAGCATGTTGAATATGCTTTACAAATATGCATTTAGGTGTCTAGCCATCAACTTTCTGCTCCTATGACACACTTATCACTAGACTATGAAGCCTCCCTGGTTTCTAAATAACTATAAAGTTTAAAACAAAAATAAAAACAAAATACAGAAAAAAAACACCTGAAGAAAATAGCACTTACTTGACTATGCCAAATCCTAAGCTGACAATGATGACCAGCATTCGTGCCAGAGTTCGCTTCAGGCACGACACAAGCTCTGCAAAGATAACTGCCCCACGCACTGCAAGAAGGTGCATTAAATGAAGCTGAAGAGCAGTGACATTAGCAAAACTATTATTGTGATACAGTAAAACATTCCTATTAAGACTCGCTTCCATCAAAATGGGGTTGTAACTGAGAGGTGACATAGCAGGAAGATCAACCAGTCTGTTTTCATTCCATAACCCATGACTTTAAACACCTATCAAGTTCATTTATTTAAGTGTTGAAATAATACTATTAAACAACCATATCATGATGCTTTTTTGTCCTTTTTGCTTTTACTTAGTCATGCATTGGTAGGCTTTACTGAAGAATTATAGGGGAACTAGATCTACAGGTAAGACCAATCGATACACATATACTATGGCAGACAAAGATGCTATTAACAGGGTTCCCAGGGTTCAGGGATGGTGCCAAGTAAGAAACTTATAAGGACCTTTTATGCATTTGTAAGGACCTAAGTGACAGTCATCAATGCTTAAGTTTTTCTCATATACGGTTGGAAAGAGGTATTATTTATGAATCTTTGGTCTTCTCTATGTTCTGAAATACCTGTATTACTATTCTAGTAATAAATAATCAAAGAGTTAATTTTGATGCCTATCTGCCATATATAGATAACTGAAAAAGTCTCTTTAGCGCGCTGATCACATGCACAGTTAATGTTCCAAGTTTTCTAGAAATCTAAGTAATAATAATTGCAAGACCTGAAAGCCATTCTTTGGTGTAATTTGATTACGAAAGTAATCAGTAACACAAGCGCATGTATCTTCCAGAAATATTTTCATGCGCTTCTTGTGTCTATCAGTAAGCATGTATATATTTGAATACAATGTACTTCAGCCATCTCTAGTGTACTAGGCTTTGATGGCTTTGTTTTCCATTTGTCTTAAATATGAATAGATCCATTTTCAAAGTAAGAAAAAAAATCAATATACATACCTGAAACACCAGTGTTGTTAATATTTTCATATTCAGCAAAAAACACTGCCTTTTCCAGCATACCTGAAACAGAAATAGCCACCAAACTTGAACATTCTATTTCAATAAGAGTTCAGCATCTGGCATGGTCTTGAAATGTATCAAACATCTCTCCAATCTAGATGTTCCTACACTTTCATGGCTGACATGTAGACACCATCATGATCTTTAACATCTATATTTTTAATACTGCAAACACACAGGAGACAGTGGGACAGACAATTCAAACCCCTCAGAGCAAAGAATTTAACTATTTTAAAAGTACTCATTTTCTGGCTAAATGGCTTGCATAAAGGTTACACAGCTAATTAGATTTCCATGCAAAAATATTTTTAGGGAAAAACTGAAATAAAGCAAAACCTGAAAATAATACTGAGCTCAAGTCATCTGCATACCAAAGCAATCAAACTAGCTTAAATTAAATAAAAAATTTTTTTAAAATAGTACACAACCCTAGCCAGCAAAGCTGGAACATCAACACCTTGGAAAGAAAAGCACAAAACTTTTATCACCAACAGTTACTTACCGAGCACAATAACTCCTCCAATCCAAAACTGCACTCTCAGAAGGTCTCGCCAATTGCAGGCAAGAAGCACAAGCCAGACCAGGCCATAGACCATGTACAGCAGCCCCAACACACCATAGAATACTAGGAGGGGATAATCTACTGCCGAGATGTAGTTCCCATTACCCCACGTCATCCGTACTTCCACTATATCATACACAAAAGCAACAAATTTACACATCAAACAAATAATCACAATATGCAGCTGTTTTTAGTAATTCTAGGTGCTATACATTAAACTGTTTATTTTCAGCTCTAAAATATGTCAGGAACCATAGCCAAAAGTTTTTTCAAGTTATTATTCTAAAGCTCAAGTAATTTAATTAAATAATCACCAAGGGCATTAAATTGTGCTCCTTTTGGTTCTGGAGTAAGCTTGATAACAAAAAGATAGTTGCCATCAATCCATGTTCTCCCTACAACTGGATGGTCCAACTGAAAAAAAATAAAAATGAGGTTCATTCTTATTCTTATCTTCTCCCAAAGGAAATAAATTTTTGTGTGTTTGTTGTAAACACACTGAAGAAAACTAGCTAACAAGTATAATAATATTCTTTTATCACACTAAATTAACTCCACTAATGTATAAACCCCTTTTCTAACAGACCAAGAAGTTTATACATAAACGGAACAATTGTTTCCATTTTTTAAAAATGTAAATAAAAAAAAAGGTAACATACAGGGAAAAAACCCAACAACAAAACTTACATTGGCACCAGATTTCAGGAGCTGTGCCTGCAAAAATTAACACTGATGAATTGTCGGTTATATTCATGTGAAGAAATGTCTGTAATTTCTTGAACACTTTTATGTCTTAAAGGCCAGACTTTCACTGTCTAGAAGGAAAGAATGGATTCAATCCAGTGAGGATACTTCTCAAGCCAGATAGAAGCAATAACCACAGAATGACCATGAATAGAAGACTAACCACTAGGGTTGCCAGCACTGTATACTCTTCTTACCTCCCTCCTTTGGGTCGAACTATTCTTTCCCACCATAAGCTAAAAGTTTGGCCTTAAATACATCACCATTTTCTGACTTTCAACAAGAAAAAATGAAAAGAAACACTTGAAGTGAGAGTGAATTTTACATTTAAAAGGTATGTTCCATATGATGCATGTAAAGAAATCCATAGACATCAACTGTGAGACTGTCATTTATAACATGACAAATATGGAGAGATGTCTAAGCAGTTTACCTCCACTTTTTTCTCCTCAGGCTTTGTGTCTGCTGCTCGTTTCACAGTCTTTGCTGCTTTTTCTTGCTTTGCACCCTTCACTTGTTCTGAATTGTCTTTCACAAGGGGCTGTGGAGAGGTGCTTGCTGGTGGAGAACTTGCAGTTGACAGACTGCCAGCAGGTCGTTGTGTAGTTTTTCCCCTTTCTTTGTCTAGTAAAGCACCACCCACAGATTCTTGGCTTTCTAAGTCATATTCATTGTCCTTTTGTGACAGCGCTTCAGAATCCTGTTTGTCAACATGTCTCTTACTGTTAAATCATAGATTTGTAACAATAATATACATGAATCTCATGACTTACATGTGTTAAGATTTGCAAGTAATGCATTGTAAACAGATAAATATATTAAAAAGATGCAGAAAATTTTGCTTGCTCTACTGTGCACTTCTGTGTTTAGTTTCTTCTCCTCAGTGCCTGAGGCAGTGAGAACTATACAGTTGATAATGAAACCCCAGTTTCCAGCAAATGTGCAGATTTTTACAGCTGCTAAATTCACTGCTTGTGAAGTATAAACCCTAAGTGAATATTCTACATTTACGCATTTACATTTGAACAGATTCATTTATGGACAACTACACTAGCCTGCTTGCATACACCTGTATTTATATATTTTTACTTACAATCCCATGTCATTTTCATATACATGCCAAAGCTACTACCTGTGAGAAACTGGAAACATTCAGTCTGACAGGCACATCATGTCCATGGTCCTATGAAGAAAAAAACAAAAACAAAAACAAACCGACATCTAAAGCAACATTACATGGCAAAAATATTTTTATCAATCCTTATAAGCTATAGTTAACTTCTCCATACGATTACTGCACTGAAAACTTGATTTGAATATAACTAGGAAAAAATGTTTCCAGCAACAAAATAATACACTAAACACAAGAATAAACATCGAAACAAATCTTGCATTTGTACATTTTTTAATGCAAAATATTATGCGAAAGAATGTAAGCACATACATGCACACATTTATGGAAATTTACTCACAGGTAGCTGGAATGGATGTGGTTGACACTGCTGCTGGGTACTGTTTTTTAAGACACTTACAGCATCTAATGGTTTATCAAAGTCCAGGAATGGACGATTCACATAAAGGGCAATGTTCTCCTGCAAATAAATATTAAAAATATATATTAAAAATCCTGCAAATATATATCAAACCAGATTAACAGTAAATCTATTTCTCTTTCTATTAGTTTCTAAATCATTAGAATTTTTGCTGTTTTTGTAGTTCCTATGTTGTTTTTAAGTATCAACAATACTTATAAGAGAACCTCAGTGAAAGAAATAAGACCAAGCTGCTTAAACATTTTCTAAAACAACATTTAAAGCAGGAATAAAAATTGTGCACCAGTATCAACAGACAATATAGATATACACACAAAGTTAGAAGCACCAAATAAACCAAAGCAGGCAAAATTAGAAATACTAAGTAAATATTCCAACATATAATTGCTGAGATGTCAGTGGGGTCCAATTAAAATACCATAAGTGATGATGAAAGTACCATTATGGCAACATTCATGTAACAGTATACTATGGTAGGCATATTTCTTCCATTTGAATAAAAAATATAGATCTCTGGAATCAGTATATGGTTGGAAGCCAATTTCATGTTCTTCCTATGTTCAAAAATATAAATCATTTGTTGAAGAACAGAATGATGGAAGTTAAAATCTTAGGCAAGAGATCTTGGAAATATGACATAGTAGACAGAGATTTTCTATCCCATCGTACAGATTTTAAAGGTCACTTCTGTTAAACATGATCTGCTGTTGTCTAGCACATTTTCAGTGAACATTTGAAATTCACTCCTTGTATTTATTTATAAACTTGCCATTAAAAGATAAATTAAAGCACTGCTAGCAATAAGAAAAAGATTAACAAAAAAAAAAAAAACCAATTCAAAGTTAATATGTACACACTGAAATATATCGTCATGAAAGTGCACATACAGTATTTGACAGATATTTTATAAACTAGACGATCATGCAAACCAAATCTCTTCTCTGTATGTAATTATCTCCCCTGAATCCAAGTATTATCTAGTTTTTGATAAGGTTAAATTCCGTGCAAGACAGTTTTTCAAAATCTGGGTAAATAAGATGCCTTACCCCTAACTCCTTCTCTCAAGATACAAAATACAAACAATATGCACAGAGAGAGGTCAAACTCATCATGTTATATCTACATACCTTCTAGTTAACATATACAATTCAAATCTCTGTATTGTTAACCTCATTTTGGGGCATAGTAATGTTTATTGTCATGAATCTTAAAAATGGAAGAAGAAGATTGCGAAAGATGAGCGATCAATCCTTAACTCACCTTTAATTTATCATCATATTGAAAAGAAACGGTACAAGATGCAGTTCGAAGCACCCAAGAGAAAGTCATGTTGAAATCTTCTTTCTCACATGGTAATGAAACTGACAACATAGCAAAATCCAAAGATTTAAGATGATGTCTGTCAAGCTCAACAATTATAAACAGATTGTAATATCACCATGTGGCACAACACGGTAAATCTTGAATCTATATACAATGGCATTTAATAATTTCCCAGATGAGATGAAGCTAGTTACCCTGGAATGCACAAAAAAAAAAAACCCTTTAGAATGAACTAAACAAGATAGATGGACAAAACAGACACGTAAGAAAAGTACAAATCAACGATTCTATCTAAAAAGTGCATTTTTTAAATAAGTTTAAAAGGTATGAGGCCTGTCTACAAGATTACAGAGTTATGCAGACTATGGCAGTAGACTTTAAATAGTCACACAAAAAGTAGAAACAAATAAACATTACTCAAGGTGATAACTAATGCTGCGTTTCACAGATACAGGCTTCTGCAGCTTGATGCTTTTTCTGTGACCTTTTGGCCATACAAAAAGAAGTGTTGTATTTCCAAAACTTCTTTAAGTCATTTTACTTACACATATGCAGCCACAGAGTTTAGGCTATATAGTGTATGCATGCAAAAGCGTTAGAATAAATAGATTATGTTATTATCTGATGTTTTTTTACTGTGCAAATGTTGTGGAGCTGGGGGGTGGGGGGGAGGGTTGCATATTATGTACATCTGGATGATCTTCACAAAATCTGGCAGGATTATTCATTTCATCTACAGGTAGATTGAATTCTACAAGCATGTTTATTTTTTACAGTTTTGTATCCATTACACGTTTCTGTTGGTTCCAAATAATAAAAAATGCTAGACTACAGAAATATTGATGTACATCTTCTGTGAGGCAAGGGAAAGAGAAAGAGGTAGTAGGGATGCAAACAGCAAGTGAGAATAACAGTTTCACAGAGTGAGAAAAAGGGATTAGGTGGCCAGAGTGCCTGGCAACACAATAATTATATCCTCTTTCATTCAAAAAGTCATGTCTACTAAACATGAACTGTGAGCCGGTCAAGTTAGAGGACAATAAGATAATGAGTCTTTCATCATACCATCACTATGCATGAATTAGTTTGTCTCAAACAAAGTCATTAATTGTAATTGGACAATAAAATTACAGCTGGAAGAATTATCAGGAAAAGGTAACTTGGACAAAGTCAGGTACCCTGGCTAATCTTGTAATAAGCTAGACATTGTTTATATTATGATGAGATTTGTCACTGCCGTCAAACATCAATGACAAACTTTTGCATGCATAAAAAGATAACATTAAGTTTAAAGGCAAAGATAATATTAAAAAATGCAACTACTATGAACGTTTTCTACCCCAATATATTTTTATCTGATCTATATTCTTCGCATCTGGAAACCTCTTGCATTTTGTGAATAGGAAAACCTGGGTATTATTATAATCCTATTATCAGTAAATATCTCTTATTGCACATACCTGACACTGTAATCTGACTGTGAGCAAACATGTGCTTTTGAAGAAATACATAGGGGCTGTCCTGCCACAAAAATAAAATAAAATCTCTCAATATATATACGCACACACAAGCTGGATACAAAATAAACATTTAAATGTTAACATTAAAAGAAACTTCAAAGTGTTAACTTCTTGTGAATTCATTACAACTAAGGGACTGAAATGAAAATTTTGCATTACCATCTATACAAAAGTTATTTAAAGCATGCTTTTCTTATTTACACTCTCTCTGCACATGCTTGTATGTGCACACACAGAAAAACACACATTCGTGCTTATAATAATGATGTTAAAATGGGACATAGCAATGTCAGAAACAAATTGAGAAAAATCAGCATTTTCTGGAGAAACATATCTATACTCATGCACTAACAATATAACTGAGAAAAATGAGTAACAACATTCACGGCACATCTGGGCACAAAATGGCTTTTTAAGTTTGTTGTAGAATACAGTAAAAACCATTTTACATCAGTTGTGTAGTCTTTCCTCGCTCGTTTATACTGGTGCAAATCGATCAAAAATGTCTACATTTTTCCTCTTCGAGAACTTTAAGAATGATAGGTTGTTGAAAAATAAAACACTTCTATGAATGTACATTTTAATTTTGCTTTTTCATCTTGGTGACCCTTTGAATACTTGGACCATTAAGTGAATCTCACTGCGCGTGTTGTCACAAAGCAGAAATTAGTCATTAAAAAAAATCGGAAATTCGTAGTATAATTAATTAAATCATGAAACATAAATGGAGGACTACCTGCCGAACATCTATACTCCAGTGGCCTTCTTCTGGAACTGCTGAAACGCCGACAACAGACAGGAAAATAAATATTACAACTGTCGCCATTTTGCTTTTGACAACACGCAGAGACGGACCGCACTTACGCAGTCTCGTGTCAGTGAGTGGTCCTGAAACAAACTGAAACACATTTCTTTCTGGCTATTTTCGGTAAAAGAAATCATTAGTTGATATGATTGAGTTTTTCTAGCTGGCAGCAAGGTTTATAGCAGAGGTATTTGTTGTAGGAAGCGGGTCTGCGGCACTGAACGTGACGTCAGGACTCTCAGTATTGATCATGGCGCAAGCTGTTCGTCGACGTGCATGACATTATCACTTTGTTTGGATTCAATAGAAACATTGCTTGTTTCCTCCTGACAGTCCAACTTTAACAACATACAGATACAAGCAATGCGGAACACCTAGACTAAGTGCGCATCTCAATTATGTGGTAGAGGCTGGCTAAGATGCCAGCTGAAGGCGGACGGGATTGGCGCGCTGCTTTGTTTTGGGTCCAGCATAGCCAGCGCTGCCGGGTACCCATGGCACTACCCTTCTTTCAAGCTGCTCTCTTCTTTCCTTCTCCCAACAACCCAGTGGCGTGGGAACCAGGGGGGCAGCGGGGGCAGCCCCACCCAAGGAAAATACAGGGGGGGCAGGAATATCCTTTTGCCCCCCCCCAATATTTGAGACGTAATTCCTCACCCTCTCTTTCTCTGATCCTCTCAAGCATGCACGAAGACATTTTTGTTTTCTACATACACACGCTATATCAATACATGAATACCATTCGATGTTTTTTTCCTTATTGCTATTAGTGTTGTTTTTATTATTCACATGCATCACACATAAAGCACACGCACGCACACACACACGCTAACGCTGAATGAAGCACGCGCGGGCCGTTGCCCAATGTCTTGCTATATTTAGCCCGCGACATATTGAGTGATGACTTTCAGATGGATGTAATCGTGTTAATCTTTGAGTCATCGTGCTTGTCGTAATGACAACAAATCATTCCCCACATCTGACGCTACTTCACGCCAAACAAAAGTCTGGCACGCATCCCTGGACATTACTCAGCAGCACAACATGGCCTCCTCAGGCAGACGGAGTGGACGACGGAATCGCAGCCCCGGATGTAATCAGTTTTGTTCCAAACGATTACTCAAAAAATCTGCACGACGGAAGCAATTAAATTTACCACGCTTACAGTATTCTTGTTATGTTTCCACTTCAACGCTTGTGGACGGTGGAGGCGCTGTTCTACAGTCAAGAGTGAAAAATGTGTTTCTTGCCGAGCAACAACCGTTTGGTAATATTGCCGAGACAAGAATGCTGCCAGCCTGGCGGTTACGAACCTTGGTCTTCTTGCTCTTCTTTTGATTCCTTGTGTGACAAATGTAATCAGTCAGTTAATGTAGACTGAAACATCCAGCTAGGCGTGGTAGAGTGGTCTTGTCCTCCACACAATTAAAGAATCACTGAGAGAAACCTCTGAAGATGTATAATTAACTTGATCCTAACAGAGAAATTTGCATGTTGGCCATTGTCATGAGAAACTCATCCATTAACTTGCCTTTCGAGCACGATTTATTATATGATCGTCACTACAAGAATGCTTTATGATCTCAAACCAAAGAGTGGGTACGTTTGCACCCTGTGAGGGGCTCCCATACCCAATCGAGAATCGTGCGCGACCTACTGACCGGAAATGATTTGTGTTTCGATGATCGTACATGTCAAGCTGCTTTTGGCCATTTCCCGTGTACCAAAGTTATTTTTCCTTGCAGGCTTCGCCATTACACTCATTTCAAACATGACAGTATTTTTTTACATAATGCGACATGGCACATTCCTTCCACACCAATGTCTCTGGCTGCTTCTCCATTGACGGACAAAGCTTATTAGTTAAATAACCAACTTGTTACTGCCAAACAAGTGGCAGTCCACAGACATTATCACACAAGATGATGTTGACATGACATTTAAAGGTTTGATGCAGACTAAATATCAGCTGGACCGTTTTCATTCATCCTTAATTTAGTATTTCACCACTCCATGAACACTAATCACTCTCGTGCCTTTATGTCAAAAGTTTAGACATTGTTTTCTTTTTCTTCCTTTTTTGTTGTTGTTGTTGTCTGTTTGGCCAAGAGTGTTGACGCACAAAAAATTATTTTTAACTAGAAAAGTTCCAATTTTAAATAATCATTATGTTAAAATTAAAATAATACAAGATATGTAAGTTGCAAAGTCTTTCAGTGGATTAGTAGCAACAACCTCTACCGACAGGACGCCAGACATGACTCCACTTCATGATTTGAGAAATCTGTTTGACCAGACGTTTAAACAAAGAAAGTAATAATAAATGAGATTGAGGTATGTCACAAACCTGCTGCGCTATATTTTTTAATGTTTTTTTTTTTTTTTTTTTTTTTTTTGAGCTAGGAAGGAGACAGGGAAAAAGTAACTGGAAGGGGGAGGTTGAAAGACAGCAATTACTGTCTGAGTGCGCGTCACACAGGGATGGCCGGCCGGGCTTTGTTTTTTTTGTTGTTGTTTTTTTTTAATCAACTGGTGTTGATAGGTTGTTTTGTTCGAAGAACAAAGGAAAGAGTGTTTGAGTGTTTGGGATGTTGTTGTGTGAGTTTTCCTTGACGGGGGCGGGGAGAAGTAACAGTCTCCTCGGTGTCATCAGTGTGTCCGGACGTTTTGTTTGCAACAAGTCTTGAACCGACTTGGTGTTGTAGTCCTGACCGGACTGTGCACATCCTGACCAGATTTGTGTTATTTAACAAGTCCTGAACAGAATTGAAAGTTAGCCTTGACTGGACTGGGCACATCCTGACCAGAATTGTGTTATTTAACAAGTCCTGAACAGAATTGGAAGTTAGCCTTGACTGGACTGGGCACATCCTGAACAGATTTGTATCTGTTGAGGTGAGTGTGTATCTTTGTTGATTGTTCGGTGAGCGTGTGTTTAATGTTTGAAGAATGTTAGTTAAGTTTTGAACTTGCCATTTAGCTAAAGACTTTTTTTCTCCAGGTTTTTGTGGGGTTTTTTTTTCTCACTTTTGTTGTTTGATCTTCGCTTATTCATCGTATCCGCATCGGGCTCACCAACCAGAGCTGAATTAGAAATAACTTCAGGAAGAGCATAGGTGTCAGTGAAAACTTTGTGTTACTTTCAAGTGGACATATTTGTGTTACCTAGAAGTGGAAACTTTGTGTTATATTCAAGTGGAGACTTGGTGTCATTTTTCAACTGGAGATTTTTTTTTAGGGGGGGGGGAATTGAATGGTCGGAAGGAACATAAGATGTGTTGTGACAGTGGAAGTGTTCGGACTGTGGGTTCGGAAATTTGGAATTTGTTTTTTGTGCATGGACCAGCTGTGGAATGTGGCAAACATATCTCACATAAATATAATAGAGAAGTCCGACATATTTTTGCCAAACACATCAACTTATCTATTGTAATTTAACAGCATTGATGCTAGAAAGCTCTGACAAAATCAAACTTTTTAAAAATATGTAACAATTTAACATCTACATGTCAGTCCAAATTTTAAAATGACAACATGACGAGGACGATGTAGTTTAGCTTTATAGTTTACTTATTTTATGAAAAAATAATGTATATTTAAAACAAAACTTTACCACAGACAGTCACAATAATGTCTGGGTTTACTGTCGTGTACCTTGCTGTATGTAGGTGTTAAATAATTTACTGTATCATTTGACACTTTGACACTAATGACCCAGCGTGTCTCTTCACACCATTGGAAAATCTGTTTCAATACAATTTGCTATAATTTATATCTGATATCTGATATCTGGCATCGACATTCTCTCAAGATACCGTTTTTATTTTTGCGTTTATTCTGAACTATACGTTTGTCTTTTCTTGGAGGTGTTTCTCAAATGTAAGTTTTATTCACTCCTTAAAGATTATCCTTTTCTCTTTTGTCTGCGAAATGACCACGTGATACTTCATGTAAACAAACACCGAAAACCAAGGTTAAATATAAAGGAAACAACTGCCACGTGACAGTTTGAATGACTTTTGTACACGGACAGGGCTGTGGGTCACGCGACGTCAGCACAAGGTTCGTTCGACAGAAGGAATGACGTCACCAACACAGAATGACGTAATGTACTCTTGCAGCGTCAAAAGTAATAGAGTCAAGGTCAGGAAGCGTGCTGCAGCTCGAGCGGCACGTGATGCGCGGTATGTGGTGCGCTGTCGTCACGCTTGCCTCCCCTTGAGCCTCTGTCCTTGCCTCCCCTTGAGCCTCTGTCACTTGCCTCCCCTTGAGCCTCTGTCACTTGCCACGTCTTGTGACCTGAGATTTAGTGCTGGCACGACGCGCGGCTTATCTACCTGCTCACTCGTGTATACCTCTGCCGTCATCCTTTGTTGTTTTTACTATTACGTCTTTCTTCTTTCTCTTTGAATCTTCCTTTTTTTTTTCTCTTATTCTTTTCTTTTTTCTTTATTCCTTTCCTCCTTTCTTCTTACCGTACATTCGTGCGTCTGTCAGTGTATCTCTTTCTTTTTTTCGCTATCTCTGTCTGGTAAAGGTAGATAGAAAGGTGTCAGAGACCGGAGCGAACTCTAAAACAAAAGGTTTTCACACATAATATCCTCAATATGAGCAGGTAGAGAAAAACAGAGATTGACGATCAGAAAAAATAGAAAGAAGGAGCTAGAGAGTGGGTGGATGGGGTGCGGTAGGCTGCTTCCGAGTGTAGATGACAGCGTAAATTTCACACCTTTTGGCAGACACACCTGTTCCTGTCGCTTGTCAAGGGTTCTGTGCACTGAACCTTGCAACATGTGCTGACGCCTACAAACCAGAAACATGAACTTGACATTTGACTAATCGGCATCCTTGACCCATCTGACGTCGGAAGTGTGCACATTCCACGACCCTGTGTACAGTATACCCTGCACTTTTGCCTTTTCGCCTTTTGTTTTTGTTTACTCGTTTGGGCTTCCTTGCTTACAACCATTCCCGTTTTCGAACCCAACATCAGTTTCCGTTTCCATTGTATGTCGACCCATCCAACCCGTAGTCTCCGTGTCTGGATATACTAGAAGCAGATGAAATGAAGAAGCCGACATCCGGGCACTGTGCAACGGAAGCAAACGCGCAGCATACTGGGAAGCCTCTGATTCTATCTCTTCTCAGTCTTAGAGACCAGCCAAAGTCAAACAAAACAAGTTCAAAGGTCTAGTTGGGTGTACATTTTTTCCTGATGCCTGGGTAAGACTCAGTACAGGGTACTATTTCCCACAATCTGGTCGTGACGTCATATGTGTACACAGAAGAGCCTCATTCACATATATGACCCAGTTGTCCCATTGATGGATATGGCTGAATCTTATTCATAGATATCTAATTCATTGCTAAACCATTCATTGTGTTGAAATACTCGCAGTGACCGACACTTCCTGTCTCAGGCCTACGTCACAGATGTTTGTAGGAATTTTTCTTGAGAACAGAAGGAGTGAAAGTAGTAGTTTAACTGAACGTTACCGCAGGTATTTAGAAACATCTCGACCCAACATCCCTCTTTGTGCTATGGGGAACATACCTTCTATATACCAGTTATACCACGCAAGGTACACACATTTATACATGACAATTTAAGTTCAAAGAAAATGGTAGTTGCACTGGAATCCAATCAACGTTGGGCAAATCAAATACAATGTCTTTCTCGCCGTCATATGACCTCAGCAGTTCATTAGCACGTGAAGTTGGTGGTTAGGGCAAACGAGAGAAAACAAAACCAGACTTCAAAAGCAATGTATCAATCACCTTCCCGTAAAAGCAACACTGATGTTTCAAAAAAATAAGAATACAGATTTAAAAAAAAAAAAAAACAATTAAAAACTTAGCACACACACGTCATATACAAGAGTGAAAAATGTTTTAATTTTTTACTAGAATAAATATAAAAGTTAAAGAAAAGTTGGACAAAAAAAACCAATAGTTTCAACTGTTCTTGTAATGGTAGACGCCAGGCTCTGTGATGTAACGATGCCAGTCATTCTCTGGGTGTCTCACTTGTACAGGTGAGGGACAAGGTGTGCAGCTCACACAAAACTATTTCCATGTTGATAGACACAGTTTGAGGGGATACTCACCAAGCTCCGAAAGACACAACTCGATGGTCCTGTCCTACGGTTGGAGATTCCCAAGTTTAAAAACCATTTGGAACAGCCCTGAAAAAAAACTGTGTAGAAAGCTTTCTACAGGAAACTTTTTTTTAAAAGAAAAATCATCATTTTCACGAAAACTTTTGCGCCTTTAAGACATTTGCCAGGCAGCTAGCACTGTTTTTTTTTCGCAGATATCTGTGCCAAAAGCATGGGCTGGCAAGCATACAGCTCACTTCTGCCAAAGAATGATGTTGGAGACGTGTTTCACGGAATGTTGTTTAAGAAATGAAATGAGGCGGCCCCAGAATGTATATACTAACAGTCGCTGACAACAAATTAAGCCGACTGCCGAAAAGCCCGAGGATAAAGTTTCAAAACTAGTGAAGACGAATGCTTGAAGCTGTGGCACCATTGTAACCAGAAGGCAAGATGTCTACCAACTGTGCTACCTTGAACAAACGAATCTTTCTATTTTCATTGACTTTCTCGACGCGACAACGACACAAAACAGAAAATTTCTGAAGCCTTCTGACATGGACAAAACATCAGATTTGATCAAATTGTTTTCTTTAAAATAAACTCTTCCTTATTTAATTTGCTTTCTTTAAAGTCATGTAAAACAAAAGGTGAAAAGTTCAAAGTGTTTATACCTTTAAATTTTAAAAACGTTCGAAATAACAGAAATTTTTTTCTCATGATATGTCCAGCAATTCAATTGTGCTTGCGAGGACGAGGGATGATGTCTAAATGTATTTTGTTGTTGTTGCTGCTGCTGCTGCTGCTTATTTTTGTTTGGTTTTTGGCGATAGCACAATGCGTCATACAGTCAATGTCCTCCTTTATACAACCCTTCCTCAGACAACCCTTCTCTCTCACTTCTTAAGCTAACGCCACAGTTATCAAAACTCTTCCTTGACGACAGAAGCAAGAGAAGAAAAAGAGAAAGAAGAGCACACTCACACCACACACGCACCGCATGCAGATACACGCCCAGAAACTGTAACAACCTGAGCGTTCACAAATCACATTCACAGCAAAGGCATACTTCACATGACAAACAGATCCTGTGTCCAGCAGTCTCTGAAAGGTGATCAAAAATACACATTTCCTCCATCACACACATACACATCTTCCAGCCTGTCTTTGTAGTTAAGACGGCGGAGGACATTAATGCCGAATTGATGCAACCTGTCTCTCCCAGAGCGCATTTTCAACTGTTTGCCCGCCACTGATCTCCACCAAGAGCGATTTTCTCGCTGAGAAATGTCTTTGTGATTGCGCCAGCTCCGTGGGTATATGTCTCCTTTACAAACATTTCGGAACATCTGACTGCAAAGGTTCGACAGCCACAAAGAAATCGCAAACGTCTCACTTTCGAAGAGGCCAACCATCTGTGATATCATTTGTTTTAAATCGGAGAGGGAATCAACACCACGAATGCCAAACAATAAGGAAAGTGGAGAAGAGAAGACAGAAGAAGAGGAAAGATACAGGGAGAGGATACATGGAAAGTGTGGACAGCGCTGGTGTGATTAACTCCCCATGGGGCTTTGAGGAACCGTGAAAAAAATGGACAGAACTGGTGGCGAAGGTTCACCGTTGGTCAACGAGCATGAAAGCTGGGGTCACATGACAGTGATTTTGTCACTGGCCACCTTACAAACTCAGCTTTCATCTCCATGTTCCGGTGAGAGATGGTCGAGGAACTCGGGAAAATGTGCTTCTGGGGAAGAGATGGAGATGAGAAAATGATGTTACGAAACCAGATGCGTAGGTTAGAAATAGTAGATGTTGCCATGAGAACGCTGTGGTAGGTAGAAGTGGTATTCGGAATATTAACGTCTCTGTGGTAGGCCTGTTAAGTCCAGATGTAACTGTGCTTTCAACATGATCATAGACTTAAACAAAATGGTGGAAGCAGCAACACACTACACAAACCCACTTATCTTTTTAGTCTTCTTCTGTCCTCCTAGTGGCGCAACCATACCACCCCAGCGGATCCAAAGAAGGTTCTTTGGGCCGAGGATCGATCTCCTCCTGGTCTGTCTCCGAACCCTGCGTTTCATCTGTGGGTTTTAAGTCCAGAACTTGTCTGGTTAAACTCGGTGTCAAATGCAATAAAATCAAATTGTACAGACCGTACACTGCAGTCTATGCAAAAACTTATTAAATACATTTTTTTAACTAAAACAAGGATATCGGCCGGCAGCTCTTCCTTGCGATGTAAGTGTAGAAGCAGGACTGAAGTATCGTTGGAAGTCAGAGAAACATTGCAGTGTACTGCTGACGTCAAGCAATGGTCTGTAAGACACAATAACAAAACACGTTAATGCTTTGTACAAAGCAGGATCGTGTTTTCACGAGCAAACCGTCGATGTCGCAGTTGAAGATGTAAATATTTTCAACGGGTGAGTCCCGTGCTGTGTCCTGGTGACCGTTAGCACGGACACCTCGTGTCGCGTAGTCACTGGGTCAGTGGAACTTATTCTCTCCCTTGTCGTGCTTGTGTCTTGCCGTCCACACAAAGTCCTCGACATTATGGGAATAGCAGTTGTCATGAACTGTGGAGGGCCAGCCATCTTGTCACTTATTTCTTGTTGGTGGTTTCTTTGTAGGGTACTGTGAGTCCATTTTCGATGTCCTCCATTGAATGGGCAGGCAACTCTGACCACGGCGTACAATGATGTCTGGAGGGGAGAGGATCGGGTAGGTTGTTGCCGTCTGTCACTCCGATCTTGTTCACTCCATTGAGTATGACGTGTGTGTTTCCTGGCAGTTGGAGGTACCTAGGGGGACAGTAGCAGGTGTTTTGTGGTCCGTCGTGCACTAGTCATCTTCGTTAACAGCAGCCTCGTTGTCGATGACGTCACCGGTTCTGGGGCGTGTGCGTCTCGTTCAGCGGATTTGTTTCATTGTGGTAAACGGCGAACTTGACTTTTTCACGAAGTTTTAGGTACCACGTTAGTTGGTAAACGGCTGAATAGCCTGGGTGGCTAAAGACGAGGTCTGAAGACTGAAAGGTGGTGTGTTCAAATCTGACAGTGACAAATAAAGTGAGTGAGTGAGTGAGTGAAGTGAGTGCACAGGCACAGCAGGGTCCTTGGGCATGGGCTGGTGTCGGGGCGCTGACGATTGGTCAACAGGCCCTGGGCGACCAGGAAGTGACCCCGTGACCCCAGAGAGCAGCGTAATCGTGGCCAGTTCTGACCTGGGCTCGGAGGAGAGTAGAGCGTTGGTAGTCAGGAAGGACGGCGGGAGGCGGGCCAATGTGGGCAGTGTAGCTGCGCCGTGTTACCCCAATACCGAACTTCGGATGGAAGGTGTCGATTCCACGGGAGAGTTCGCCATCCGGTTGTGGAGTTGGCAGCTGACCGGTCGGGCATTAGCACAAGCCGTTTTGGGCTTATCGTTTGTTTACTTCTGCTACATGTATTCACGTATATCAGTTTTCCAACGTATGCTACATGTCCAACATAATACTGGCTGATCTCACTGAACGTTTTGTGCTCATCATCTATATCTCCATCCGCTTTGGTCGGACTATCCGCTGATTGTGTCGACCCTAGACTGCCTTTCCGCCTCGTCGGCGCGTGAGCGCGACCCTGCTGTGCCTTGTGCGGTCCAGCCATGCGGGAGGGAGCGCCGCTAGGGTGGAGTCCGAGCAAGCGGAGTCTCCCGTGACCAAGGTCTACCGGGACGAGAGCCGTGGTCAGCCGACAGCTGGTCCAGGGACAGAGGGGGTGTTCCCGCTGGTTCTACGAACACTGAGCGGCACACCTTGGCCTGCGCTGTGTCGCAGTGATCTTTGTATGTTTCTTGCTGTGTGTTGTGTATTTTAATTGTAACTTCTTGCGGGGAGGCAGTCCCTGTTGTTTTTTTCATAATTTTTTGACGAGTACTCGTAGGGGTATTTTGTTGTTTTTTTTTTTTTTGATCCGTTTTCTGTGGGTGTGTTGGGTTAATGTGTATGCTGTTTATACTTGTCATTAAACTGCGTGTTTGTATCGTTGTTCCCGTTCTTTGTCGTGGTTTGTGCCGTGCACGGTTTCGAAAAGGTAAGTCGTAGACGCCTCCGGCCGAGTGTCTGTACGTCTGGCCGGCTGTGGTGAGCGGCTGTGCGCGTGCTTCTGCGAGGCTGTGGGTGGAACCGCGACAATGAGTGATGAGTGAGTGAGTGGAGATGGCTGGCGCACACAAGGCACAGCAGGGTCGCGCTCACGCGCTGACAGAGGTTGTAAGGGCAGGGGTCGTACACAATAGCGGCCAGTCCACAAAAGCGGACGCATGACACAGATGATGATCAAAACGTCGCAGCGAGATCACATATGTTGAACATGGTAGCATAACGTGGAAAAACGGAGAAGACGTAATACATGTTGTTGGTAATACATGTGAGTGAGTGAGTGAGTGAAGTGAGTTGCTTCCTCCCTTACAGCAATGTGGCTCGCTAATGCGAGAGTTAAGCGCTGCCAGATTAACCAGGAAGTAGTGGCAGAAGACAGCCAAATGTTCACAGTTAATTTTTCAAATGTTCGCACGTTCATGTTCAAGAAGTTAAATGTTACCAGAAATGCTCATACAGACATTTGAATGCTGAATAATAATAATGACATTTTCTGGTCAGAACTATATTTCTTCAGTATTCTATATCTGCTGTATTATTATTATATTTCATTCAATTATTTATTATGATTGATTTTTTTTTTATGAATTTGTTATTTATTTTTTTTTAAACAAAAATAAAGATGAACAAAATCAGAATGAATAACATTGATGTTTTGTAGAGCTTTTCTTGAGGAAAGACCTGATGCGGCCAGCCTCATCCCTAGACTCCTGCCTGCCAGTGCTCCCCGGGTAAATTGGAAGTTTGCGACCCCTGTTGAGCTATTTAGAGAGAAAACGCGAGTGTGAGCCGTGTGGTAGGTTCACGCCTGTTATACAATACACCTGCTGCGACCGTGAATTCACTGGGATTCAGACAGGATTTATTTTTCCATTGAATTATCGAGAAAGTTGCTGGATTGGTACCTCATATTGGTTTCCGATTCCTTTAGCTGTCTTGTACGAAGGCGGGTTTTAACCCGAATACGAACAAGAGCGGATATTTTTTTTTCCAGTCCCACTCTCACCTATCATATACATTTATTTACAACGCGAGGCCTCTTTTAAAAGGTTATTTTTGAACGGTAACAAGATACTACGTACTGTAAACCAGTTGACTCTATCCATGGGTTAGGTAATACTGCGACTGCGCGATAGAAGTAGTTGTCAAAGTGAAGAGCACTGTGAAAAGATGACGTGGCCACGGACCTACGAGACCGAAAAAAGTGACTTGGCCCCGAGGCGTGGTGCGATCATTAACATATTACCGGGTTAGGTTCAC